>NC_056666.1:85641005-85941005 GCF_018350195.1 Panthera tigris
GCCTTTGCCTTTGCCTTTGCCTTTGCCTTTGCCTTTGCCTTTGCCTTTGCCTTTGCCTTTGCCTTTGCCTTTGCCTTTGCCTTTGCCTTCACTCATTCATTCAATTTTAGTTAACATTCAGTGCAATATTGGTTTCAGGAGTAGAATGCAGTGATTCATCACTTACATACAACACCCAGTGCTCATCATAACAAGTGGCCTCTTTAATACCCATCATCCATTGAACCCATCCCACACCCACCTCCCTTCGTCAGCCTTGAGTTCTCTATAATAGTCTCTTGTGGTTTATTTCCCTCTCTCCTCTTATTTTCCTCCTTTCCCATATGTTCATCTGTTTTGTTTCTTAAATTCCACATGTGGTGAAATCATAGGGTATCTTTCTCTGATTGACTTATTTATCTTAGCATAATATATTCTCGATCATCCATGTTCTTGCAAATGGAAAAATTTCTTTTTTTTTTTTTTTTTGATGGCTAATATTCCATTGTATGTATACCACACCTTGTATATCCATTCATCAGTCAATGGACATATGGACTCTTCCATAATTTGGCTAATGTTGATAATGCTATAAACATCAGGGTGCATGTACCCCTTTGAATCTGTATTTTTGTAGCCTTTGGGTAAATACTTAGTAGTGAAATTTCTGGATCATAGGGTAATTCTATTTTAGTTTTTTGAGGAACTTCCATACTGTTCTCCAGAGTGGCTGTACCAGTTTGCATTCCCAACAACAGTGCAGGAGGGTTCCCCTTTCTCTGCATCTTCTTCAATACCTTTTGTTCCTTGTTTTGTTAATTTTAGCCATTTTGATGGATATGAGGTGGTATCTCATCATGGTTTTGATATGTATTTTCCCTGATGATGAGTAATGTTGAGCATCTTTTCATGTGTCTGTTAGCTCTCTGGATGTCATCTTTGGAAAAGTATTCATGTCTTCTGCCTGTTTCTTAACTGGGTTGTTTGCTTTTTGAGTGCTTGGTAAGTACTTTATAGATATTAGGTACTAACCCTTTATCAGATATGTCATTTGAAAATATCTTCTCCCATTCTGTCAGTTGTCTTTTAGTTTTATTGATTGTTTCCTTTACTGTGCAGAAGCTTTTTATCTTGATGAAGCCCCAATATTTCATTTTTGCTTTTATTTCCCTTGCCTTTGGCGATGTGTGTGGTAAGAAGTTGCTATAGTGGAGGTCAAAGAGGTTACTGCTTGTGTTATCCTCTAGGATTTTTATGGTTTCCTGTTTCATATTTAGGTCTTTAATCCATTTTGAATTTATTTTTGGGTATGGTGTAAGACAGTGGTCCAGTTTCACTTTTCTACATGTTGCTGTCCAGTTTCCCAACACCATTTATTGAAGAGACTGTCTTCTCACTGAATATTCTTTCCTGCTTTTTTTTAAAAGATCAGTTGACCATATAGTTGTGAGTTCATTTCTGGGTTTTCTATTCTGTTCCACTGGTCTGTTTTTATGTCAGTACAGTATTGTCTTGATGACTACAGCTTTGTAATATAGCTTGAAATTCAGAATTGTGATGCCTACAGTTTTGTTTTTCTTTTTCAGGATTGCAACCTGGGGGTCTTTTAGGGTTCTGTAAAAATTTTAGGATTATTTGTTCAAGCTCTGTGAAAAATGCTGGCGGTATTTTGATAGGGATTGCATTAAATGTATAGATTGCTTTGGGTAGTATAGACATTTTAACAATGTTCTTCCAATCCATGATCATGGAATGCTTTTCTAAAGAATATCATCTACCATGCAAATTCTTATAGATGAGGAATGTTCAGGATATATGCAGTTTACTCCTTTAAATTTGTTAAGATCAAGATAGTACATTTTCTTTTAACTTTTGAATACTGGGTTTAATTTTTAAAAACTGGGTTTAAAGTTTTTCAATGATGGTAAGTAATACGATAATAAGTAATATATTATGCTTTAAGGCACCTGCTTGAAACCAGTTAAGTACTGATTAGCCAAAAAGTGGGTCAAAGGCTAATAATGGTGTGGTAAACAGCTTCTGAAATGGTCCCCAGCGATTTCTACTTGCTGGTAATTACCCCCTTGTTTAATCCCCTCTTCTTAAATGTGGAGCAGACCTAATGATTGATGTCTAAAAAATAAAATACAGCAAAAATATGTCACTTCTGTGATTAGGTTACAAAGTCTGTGACCTCTGCCTTACTTCTCTCATTGTCTTGCTTGCTTGCTTGCTTGCTCGCTCTGAAGGGAAGGCAGTTGCCATGTTGTGAGCTACCCTACAAAGAGGCCCATCAGGCAAGACACAGATGATCCTTGCCAACAGTCAACAAGGATTGACTGCAGTCTGCAAACAGTGACATGAATTATCTTAGAGGTGGATCTCCCCAAGTCAAACCTTGAGAAGACCACAGCCCTTGATCAGCCCAGAGACAGAGGACACAGTCAGGTCACTCCTGAATTCCCGGACCACAGAAACTGTAAGGTAATATATTTTCACTGTTTTAAATTGCTAAATTTTGGAGTTTGTTATGCAGCAATATATAACAGATACAATAGGAAAAACCCACTTGATTTCAAAGATATATTTCAGATGGTTATCAAAATATTCGATGAAAGAATGATTTCATCTGCTACAATTTATTTTTTTAGGTTTATTTATTTATTTTGAGAGAGAGAGAGAGAGAGAGAGAGTCCATGAGTGTGACTGGAGGAGGGTTAGAAAGAGGGAGAAAGAGAATCCCAAGCAGGCTCCATGCTGTCAGCACAGAGCCCAATGTGGGGCTTTATCTCATGAACCATGAGATCATGACCTGAGCTGAAAGAGTTAGATGCTTAACCAACTGAGCAGCCTAGGTGCTCCCTCATCTGCTAAAAAAAAAAAACAACAACAAACAAACAAGCAAACAAACAAAAAAAAACCTTAAACAAACAAAGCACAGATGTATCTGTATTAAGAGAAATGGCTGTTTCCTTGACTTACTCTTGTATTATGTAACATTCAGAATAGGCTAGGCATAGAGGTAGAAATGGAGACAGAGATCTATAAATACAGAGATCTAGGCATAGATAAGGATTTTTCTTCCATTATACTACTTGTACTGCAGGTTTGTGCAGACTGAGGGTTGGATATCTGTTTATCATAGTCAGTAAAAAACCCAGGTTTTTAGAGGCGCCTGGGGGGCTCAGTTAAGTGTCCGACTTCAGCCCAGGTCATGATCCCACACTTCATGGGTTCAAGCCTCGTGTCAGGCTCTGTGCTGACAGCTCAGAGCCTGGAGCCTGCTTCAGATTCTGTGTCTTCTCCCTCACTCTGTTTCTCTGTCTCCCCAAAATAAATAAACAGTAAAAAAATTAAAAAAAAAAAGGAAACCCAGGTTTTTAATGAAACATCCACCAGTCTCAAACACACCTGGTCAGCATGTCAGAGAGAAAACAGAGCTCTGGAAGCTGTTATGCTAGGAGTTAAGATTTTAGCCCAGAAGTGGCACACAACTGGTAACAACTCACTGATGAGAAGTAGCGGTAGTAACTGCATTCGACCAGAAGGTGGACAAGATTCATAATTTTACCACAAACCAGGAATGGATTAGAGCTCCAAGTACTTCACGGTATTATTGGCTACCACTTTGTAAAAGCTTCTTGATCCTTTCCCATTGTACGTTTTCTTTCTTTCTTTTAAAGATACTTTGGAAGAAATCTGCCAGGCCTGTCTTGGAATACTATAAACATTAATTGAAATTAATTGAAAAGCTGTGGCACATTGAGCTGCACTATTCTTCACAGAATTTTTGATGGTATTTTATATCATAGATGAGTAATCCTACAGTGCTGTCCAGCACGTACCTGTTTAGTTTAGTTTAATTTTTTTCTTAAGTAGTTCTGAAAGCAGTGAGTGTAGCGGGTGGAGGGGAGAGGGCATAGAGCATATCTGCAAAGTAGCCCTTTTTTTTTTCTTTTCATTTCATCTATGTATATTTCCCAGAACTTAATATTATTTTTATTCTTTGGTTGGTTTGGTTTGGTTTACTGATGGTTCTCTGGACTTACCATTTTGTGTTATTCCATCTGGATAGTGAAGACACCTGTTTATTTTGCTAATTAATTCAACAAATATGTATTGAGCCTTTCTGCTTTGGCAGCACTTTTCTATGGTATGTAACAGTGAATGTATGGTATATAACAGTGAACAGTGTAACTTTAAAAATTTCCTGCCCCCCATGGTGCACATCCTCATGAGGAAGATAGATAGTAAACTGCTGAAAAGTAAAATGTACATTGTGTTAGGTAATGCTGAATCCAGTGAAGAAAAAATAAATAAGGAAGCATACAGGTAGCACTAAAGACTTCACTAATCTGCTGACATTTAAGCAGAAAGCTACAGAAGATGAAGCAATGAGTGGGGTCATGGAAATGAGAAGAAAGAACTTAGCCTGAGAGAATAGCAAATGCAAAGACCCTGTGGTGGGAACATCTTCACCATATGATTTTAAGGATGTTTGGATACAAAAGAGTGTTTCAGGAAGAGAGTGGTAGTCGCTAAAATCTGACAGGCATAATATAAGACATTATATCTCACTGTATTCATCTTTATTCTACCATTTTATAAAAACTTTTGAGGATATTGAGAAGTTTGACATGCTTAACACTTACATTTTAAAAGTAATAGTATGACTCTAACATTGAGAGTAGGTGGTAGAGATATGATGGTAGCTGGAACACATGGATAGAAGCAATGGAAAGTAGTATGTTGTTATATGATAGATTTATTTTGAAAGCAGATTTATTCTGAAAGATTGATGTAGACTGTGAGAGATAGGAAGAGACAAAGACTTCATTTTTTTTTCAACTATTGAAAGAATTACAACTGACTGAAAAGGAAAACCAGGAGAATAGGTTTGGATTAAAAGTGAGAGTTTGAATTTGGTATGTTAGGTGTAAGAGGCCAATTTGACATAAAAATAGAGATATTGAAAGCTTTGGATAAGTGCACCTGAAACAGAGGAGAGAAGTATAGCTGGAGACCTATATTTGAGAGTTATCTGTATATTAATGGTTTTTAAAGCCATAAGACTACTAAAGACTGAATTGAGTGAAGTCAGAGAAGTTAAGAACTCTAAAACCTGAGCCTCAGGGAATTCCAACATTTAAAGATCAAGGAGAAAAGAAGGAACTAAAAAAGGCACTGAGGGGAATGATTAATGAAGTTGGAATAAAATCAGAGTAGAATGTCCCTTAACCAAATAAAAAAAAAAAATCAAGTAATCAATTGTGTTAATTGCTGCTGACCAAGTAAGATAAAGACTGAGAATAGACAATTAGATGTAACAATGTTGAGATCACTGGTAACCTTGACAAGACTGATTTTGGTGAAGTTGTAGGTAGAGTCTGATTCAAATGGTGCAAGAGTGGGAAGAGATAAGGAGGGGTGAAGCATGTAGCTGGGAAAATACAGAATGATTACGATGGCCATACTTAGGAAAACTCGAAGTGTTTATAAATCTACCATGAGGATAGTTGGCGTGTTTGTGAGTGCCAAAGCTTTTCTTTAGTGGTTGCGTTTTGATTTTGTTACTTCAATATAGGCACGTTATCCAATGTGATACACGTGCAGATGCCGTGCAGGAAGAGGATCGGAATTAATTGGTTTTGAGGTTTTGCCAGGTAGATTTGATATGAGTAGACAGTTACAAAGAAGTTGAGGATATACTGAAAGGAGTGATTTAACAAACGACTGTGGGATTTCAGCTTGCAAGGAAGGGAAGTCATGATATGAAACAGTGAAGCAATAGTTAAATTTTAGTATTATAAATGTTAAATTTGGTCCCAGAAGGTCACACACATTTTGAGACAGGATACTAGCAAGAGCAAGCTGTAAAGTTAAGAAGTACTATTTAGAGACTAGGATGCTTGCAATGAAGAGGGTGGAGTCATGGGTAAAGACGTCACTAGTGTATGCATATTGAAGCATGGCAGAGGGCATGATCCATGGAGCAGGAGAGGGGTTAGAGTACCAAGTTGACATATCCAAATGTGACTACCAAAACAATGAGGGAAATCTGATACATGATTTCTGTCCTTAACTGTAGGTTTTGTTTGAATACACCATAATGTTATAATGACCATGTGGACAGGCTTTTCTAAAATACATGGCATAGGTCTGAGGGACAACATGGGTCAGCCACTCAATCTTTCTGTATCTAACTTTTTTCGTCTATAAAACTGAGTTAAAAATAACACCTCACTCAGAGGATGTGGGTGAGAAGTGTCAAAGCTAATGCCATTGCTCAGCACTTAGAAAACTCTCAATAAATATCAATTATTATTTTTAGCATTGTTATGAGTTCTGAAATGAGCTCAGTTCATATAACAGACATTTTGAAAGGAAAGGATTTCTCCACAGTGAGATAAAGCCTATTGGTGCTATTTTAAGTTCTCAAATTCAAGCCCTTTCTAATGATCCTCAGTTTGAACAATTAGAAATATAACTTCAGAAAGATTTTAACGTTACTCTCACTGACAAATGTTGAACAAATTAATTTTCTAGATTTGTTAATTTTTCCCATATGCCAAAGGCAACTGTAGAGCAAAGCTGAATAGCAAAAAGGGAAAAGTTGGGTTTGGGAGTAAAGAATTATAGCTTTAAAACAAGAAAAAAAAAAGAGAGAGTCTTCAGTGGGGATTAGGATAAAAGACAAGCTTAGTGTCCAATTTGTGTGGGTTTCTTCAGTGTTCTAGTGTTATTCTAAGGAATAACAATCCAGGGACACATCAAAGTGTGTTGTACATAGTTTATTATAGACTGCTTTATATAATAATAGATGAACATCCCATGTTTAGTAAATTTATTATGCATTTTCTAGCATAGGCTTAATTTCTCTAAAATATTCTATTGTGTTCATAAAGACAAAGTCTCTTTAGTTATATTAAAAGATGAGCACAGATTTAAAATGCTTCAGTATCCTAAATTGCATATTATTTAACAAAGGCTTCCCAATTCCAGAAATCCACTGGAGTCATCTAATTTGAATAAACAAGAAATTACATTTTATATAGTAAGTTTTAATATATGTTATGTTGATATATAAATTAAGAGCATGTAAGGAATCTTTTTTCTGTAATATTTCCCTTGGGATCCAAGAACTGAAGCCCAGGATTGACACCAAAACCATATAAAGATTACTATTGTACTTTCTATTAATTGAAAAGTTTGAGTTGTTCTAAAAATACATTTCATCCTCTCAAAGGGGAAAAAATTGTAATAATGAGAGTTTCCCTCCTGGAGAATCCCAAGCCTCCAGCATATTTTATATTAAATCTCAAGACCATGAAAAGGAAGGATCTGATTAATTTTAATTATTGTGAGCAGCAAAAAGATACGGATGATTCCTAAGGCAAACGGTGTTCTAATCAAACTGAAATAATCATATTAAATCTAATGCCTAGGAAACCAGAAAGCATGCAACACAGTTTGAGAAGTACGGAGGTAACTTTTGACAGTACCTCCAGGTATGATTTAGTAGAGGATACAAAATAAATCAAGTTCTAAAACTCTTTGAGTGGAAAAAACACAATCTGAATTAAGATATGGAATTTATTGGCAACAGTAAATATTAAAGGTTTGGATTTCTTTAAGTACCAAAAGAAAATGGAAGTCTTGAACATCTCAAAAGGTGTTGTATCTATTATCACCCAAGATAGTTGATGTTATAAATCAATATATGTATCAATCATTTGAACACTGTTTTCATTCCTATTAACCTGTTAACAGATCAATCAGCTGATATTAATGTTCTTGTTCCTGGGAGACTAAAACTAATCTCTTTACCTATGTATTATTTGCATTTAGTAAGTATTAAGTCCAAAGTTTAACTCAGCACAGACTTGGTTGGAAATAACAGATAGAAGTCATTTTCATCATGATAATGTTGTTATTCATATCATCACCATGATCATATAAATCAGTAATCAGAGAATCACCTAGTCTTCTCCCATATCATAATGTATCATTTTTGTCTTCCTAAGTCTACTTCACATTTATTCTATACTGATAAACTCTTTATTTTTATATTACTTTGTTTTTATTTTCAGTTATTTAAGTACAGGTCATACGTATTCATATATAAAAGCTAAGTGATATTAAAAGGCAACGGTAAAAGGAACGATTCCTTTTATTTTTCCATTCCTACCCATAATTGTATTCTCCGAAGCAACAACTATCAATCCCTCTAGATATTTACTTTAGAATTCATCATATGGTTCTAAAATATTGTGCTTATATACCTAACCAACCGTTGCCATTTGGGGGCATTTATTGTATTCCTAGTATGTTAAATGATGGATTAACTCAACTATAGTACTATTATTACCTTTCCTCTCTCATTCCCTAGTAGACTTATTGAATAATATTTGGATAAATCAGTGGTGACTGCTTCATTTTCTAATTATGAAAATAGTGTATCATTTATGAGCCAGTTGGTGTTCTAAGTTAATAATTCCCCATTTTCTATATATTTCCATACCGTCAAGTACATTTTTTTGGTTGTATTACGCCTCTTCCATTTTGTATTCCAAACTGAACTAATTTATCAAAGCCTGTGGCATAGCTCTTGTCTTTCTGAGTTGGATTAACTTGCCAAAATCTTTGGTTTGTACCTTAATTTTGTTGAAACTTATTTCTCAATTATTTCCTTTGAAATAATTTATGACTTTATATTTTGAGATTTTTGTGTGTCCAGGGATAATTTTATTGCACCCTTATTCTTGATTGATATTGGCTGCATATGGTTCACTCAGTTTTCTAGTATATAGTAGTGATACAGAGAAATCAGATACCTAACTGAATTCCATACCTTTAGATATTTATTCCTTCATGGCAATATACTCCACTATAGTTTTTATTTACTATGCAAGAACATTTTTGGAATTTTGAATAGTTTATGCTTCTCAGAATGCATTTATTAAATACTGGACTTTCTGGATTTATTTATTACATTATATATTTTGATCTTTTTTTATTTTTTGGTGTATCGGTAATTTGATTTGTTTTCCAATAGCAAAACCAAACATGCACAGATATCTATGAGAAAACTATGTGAGACAAAAGTAGAAAATGGAACTGAGAACAGGGCATCTGATAGACTTGAGAACAGAATAGTAAATTCTCCAATAAGGGTTAACTGGAAAGTACCACAGGCCAATTTGAAAAAGCAGTGGAAACCGGGAGATGTTTTTGCAAACCACATTACATATATGAGTGCAAAGGGTCTAAAGTGGTTTCCAGGAACTGAATCAGATCTAGCCCTGTAAACTCTTGAAATTAACAAATCAAAGTATCTTTCTGACAAATGTCATTCTAAATGTCTAGAAATACACTTTGAGCAGGGCAGCAAAAATAAGAGCAAAGCAAAACAAAGATCTAGATAAAAGTAAGGTAACGACAGTAGAAGATGCCATCTCAGAAAGTACAAGTGTATGTTATTTTTATCACTTTGTCAGGACATTAGAAAAAGGAGCATTCGAGTCAGGAAACTAGAAAAGCAATTTCCTATAGTGTGTCTTTTATTTCCATGACTTATTCATTAACTGGAATGCTATATCTCCCTCTCCCCTTCACCCATTTTTCTGATCCCCTCTTCCCTCTTGCAAATACCAGTTTGTTCTGTGTGCATAGATCTGATTCCACTTTTTTGTTTGTTTACTCATTTGTTTGTTTATTCATTTGTTGTGTTTTTAGATTCTATATAAGAGTGAAATCATATAGTATTTGTCTTTCTCAGTCTGATTTATTTCACTTAGTATAATACCATCTAGGTCCATCCATTTTGTCACAAATGGCAAGATCTCACCTTTTTTATGGCTGTGTAATATTACACACATACATACCACATCTTCCTTATCTATTTGTCTATTGATGGACACGTTATTTTCATAACCTGGCTACTGTTTATGTAAATAAACATAGGGGTGCACATACATTTTTGAATTAGTGTTTTTGTTTTCTTTGACTAAATACCCAGTAGTAGAATTAGTAGATTATATGGCATTTCAATTTTTAATTTTTTGAGCAATCTCCATACTGTTTTCCACAGTGGCTGCCCCAATTTATATCCCCACCAATAGTGCATGAGGGTTCCCTTTTCTCTACATCCTTGACAACACTTGTTATTTCTCATCCTTTTAATTTTAGCCATTGTGATGGGTATAAGGTGACATCTCATTGTTTACTTCCCCAGTGATTAGTGATATTGAGCATCTTCCAATGTACCTCTTGGCCATCTATATGTCTTCTGTGAAAAAATGTCTGTTCAAGTACTCTGCTCATTTTTTTAATTGCATCATTTTTTGTTGTTGAGTTATAGACGTTCTTTATATATTTTGCATGTCAACCCTTTATCAGATACATCATTTGTAAATATCTTCTCCCGTTTGGTAGGTTGCCTCTTTGTTTTGTTGATGGTTTCTTTTGCTGTGCAAAAGCTTTTTATTTTGGTGTAGTCCCAATAGTTTATTTTTGCTTTTGTTTCCCTTGCCTTAAGAGACATATAGACAAGAATTCTTATGTCAAAAGAAAATATAGAAGTATATTTAAGTATACAAAATAAAAAAATATGTGTGAGCTAAAAATGCAATGAATTGGCTAAAAGTCAAGTGCAGGCTAGAATGACGTAGAAACCCTGGGACTCCCAGACACAAGGGAAGTTGCTCTTACTCTCAACTCTGATCCCTTTGGTGCCTACTCTAAGCATAAGGCAGTCTACTGCTAGAGGAATTGGGATGTTAGCGATGCAGCCTTAAGCTGTTAGAAACTGTTAGTTACTGGTTTCATTAAGTCTTTATAGGCCCAAGTTCAGGCCTGGTCTAAAAAGGGCTCAGTGGAGCCTGGCTAAAGTTTGGTCAGAGAGAGAATCTTTGTTAGTATGTGTAGGAAATTCATATGTAAAAAAGAGAGCAAAATACAACAGTAAGGAAAGAATGGAAAATTCCATGAGAGGTGTTAGGAAGAGTGGAAATGTTTAAAACAAGAAAATAAGAGACTAACATCCTAATCTCCACTGAGAAAATTATAAACGTCCTAATCTAAATGAATGTATATAAAGTCAAAGCAAAATAGAGGAAAATATTTATTTGTAGGAATATAGAAAGACTTCTTAGAATAAATTCAAAGGAAAAATGCAAAAAAAATGATGCATGAAGAAAGAAATTAAAATATATAATTTATTATGCCAAAGAAAAAAATGAATCAAAAATTATAAAAATATAAGAGAGTTAATTGATTTTTTACCATATAAGTAACAACTTTGGGAGATTTAAAAAAGATAAGTAACTTACAAAAAGTAAACCAACTAACATAATTAGTAATCAGAAAAATGAATAATTTTTCATTTTTTTTGGCCTTTTATATCAGCAACTATTTAAAGCAATAAAAAAAAAGTATTCAGTAATGATCAAAACTGGCTAAAATCCAGTGAAATGAAGAACCAAACTGTGGTAGTAGAATTCTAAATTGTTTCAATTTTCTTTAAAACCTTTTTTTTTAATTTTAATTTTAATCTTTCCCCATTGATAGGGCAACTTTAACGTTTCATAATCTACTTCTCAAAATCTAGTTTGAGGAACTAATCATAGATAAGTTTTTCAAAGATGATCATTATAATGTTCTTTACTGAGAAAATAGAAGCAATTTATCTATATTTTTATGGAACAAAATTGTCAAATGTATCACATAATCATTTACTGCTGTGCTTTTTCTGTCATTGAAGACCATTCACTATCATTCTCTTCATGCCTTTCCTCTAGATAGTTACATGTCTAACTTTCAGTTCCTTTTTGTCTCTGCTAAAGACCACATTAGTAGAAAGACTTTTCTTGCTCACTCTCTGTATGAAAAACATAACCCTTACAGTCATCAGGCCTTTTCTAGTGTCCTTACCCCACTTTTTTTTTATAAAGAAAATGGAGGGGGCACATGGATGGCTCAGTCGTTAAGTGGCCAACGTTGGCTCAGGTCATGATCTCCTGGTTCAGGGGTTTGAACCTTGCATCAGGCTCTGCGCTGACAGCTCAGAGCCTGGAGTCTGCTTCAGATTCTGTGTCTCCCTCTCTCTCTACCCCTTCCCCACTCACGCTCCACCTCTCTCTCTCTCTCTCAAAAATGAATAAATGGTAAAAAAAAAAAAATTAAAAAAAAAGAAAATGGAATTTGGGGTGCCTGGGTGGCTCAGTCAGTTGTGTCTGACTTGGGCTCAGGTCATGATCTCACAGTTCATGGGTTTGAGCCCCGTATTGGGCTTTTCATGAAGCACAGAGAATCTGTCTCCCACCCCACTCTCTCTCTGCCCCACCCCCACTTTCTCTCTCACTCTCAAAAATAAACAAACAATAAAAAAGACATCCTTATTAAAAAAAAAAGGAAATGGAACTTAACATTACATGTCAAGTTACTTTGTACGTTTACTTGTTTACTGTCTGTCTTCTCAAGTAGAATGTAAACCCCTTAAAAGTAGAGACAGTTTGGGGCACCTGCATGGCTCAGTCATTTGAGTGTCGGACTCTTGATTTTGGCTCAGGTCATGATCCCAGGGTCATGGGATTGAGCTCCACGTCAGATTCCGTGCTGAGCATGGAGCGTGGTTAATATTCTTTCCCTCTCCCTCTCTCTCTCTCTTTGTCCCTATTCCCGAAGCAAGCACATGCAGGCATTTCCTCTCTCTCTAAAACAAAAAACAAAAGCAGAGACCATTTTATTCAAAATTGTAATCCCATGCTGGTAATTATGCCCAATACCTGGTAGTTGCTCACTAAATATTAAGTGAATGGATACAGTAGAATTTCTTATTAATGGACATCCTTCCCCTTACTTTGTGCTTAAAAAAATCTGATAAATACTAAAAATATTATTATATCTCCAAATTGAGATTAAAATCTCAAATATATTTTATTAACTAAAATTTAGGAAAATAAGTGGCTCTTGTTATAGTCTGCAAATAAACATGTTATTATATCCTATATGTAGGGAGAACTGAAAAATAAAATATGTCATTACTACCTCAACTTCTAGGAAAATGGTAACTAATCCAGTCTTTTTGATAGTTCTATTTCTCATTTAAGTGTAAGAAGTTGATATTCTGGATAATTTATCAGAGTTATGTTAAGTTTGGTTGGTGTGAGTTATTCTTTCTGAATTTAGATCTCTCTAGGTATGTTGAGAGAAACTTATCTGTTTTCAGATAAGGTACAACTGAGGCAAGGAGAGATAACTTCCAGGAAATAAGTTCACATACACATAGGGATAGGAATTACAAAAGGTTCTGAAAATGCATTATATTAATAACATATAGCACATGAATTTCAAGTAGTGTGCAACTCAAATATTTGTGCAAGATTTACATTTTAAATAAAGAATTTGTATTTTCATAGCATTAGTTCAGTGGTGCTATTGTATTTAACTTGAGAAGGAAGTTATAATCATTATTCATACTGTTTTGTGTGTGTGTGTGAGTGCATGTTTTTTTTAAGTATATTTACCTAATATATACACACATATTAGAAAAAACACAGTTGGATTCTTTCCCCTGAATTATAGTTATTCCTACAACCAACCCAAGAAATATATAGGTTTAAGATCCCTTGAATGAATAAATTTTATCTCCTGAATAGAGTCACCTGAAAACCAGGTATAGAGCTGAGAGTGTATTGACTAAAGCATAGAGATACATTCCTCTTTTTTTAACTCCTTCAGGGTCAGCAAACATTGCATTCACTTTTGGAAAATGTCATCTCTCAGAACAACCCTGCAAGTATATGAGGTTGACTTAATAGGGATATTATAACTGATTGATTCATAAATTGTCCTGTTGTATCCAGGTCAGTTTTGATTGCTCCATACCTACTGTGTGAATCATGCAACCCTTCTTGTCAGTATGGCAGAATTATTGCTTCATGAAATTTACGGTAATAGAGAAGAGCTATACTCTTCATAACAATTTATAAATATTTTGACAGAAGCCATTCTTGTTTATTCTTCAAATCAATAGGATCTGTATTCTTTTCTATGAAAACACCTGTGTACGAAGAATGCCTTTTAAAAAGCAGAAAACCAATTTACTAACCACTTAATTTACCAGCTTAAAGAAGACAGGTTTGGGTTTGTACGTCCATCAGTCTAAAAGGTTTGTGACCAGGCTCAGAGTAAGTTGCACAATAAACAAAGAACATCAGATGCCTGGATAATATTTTGATCTTTAATACAATTAGTCCTTGCTTTGAATATCTATAAATCCACATTTATTTAACATTAGGATAAACTTTGAGTGGGAGATACCATGTGTTTCCAATGGTGCAGCTACCTGTTTGTGGAGTTGCTATGAGTCAGCGTCTCTGGGTCCTTTTGTAAAGTCCTTGCACTGGACATGCACCAGGAGTGCAACTGTTTGTCATGTAAACTATTGAGATGAGAGGGTGAATTTGTGACTGCAGCATTTCCTAGCCTCTTCTGAAAAGTATGAACATTTCAAGGACAAGTTGTCATCTACTCTTAAATGAATATGAAAGAGGGGTTAGTGGTACAAGCAATCCTCCTCATAAGACAGTCAAGATTTTATGATACGTAAGGACATAAAGGAGTTTCTGCCATGCATTCCTGTTTGTATTGTCCTGAATAAGTTTATCTAGCCTTCTTTTGTGAAGGACTTTCGATTTTGATTTCTGTGTCTAAAATACAGCCTCATCTTTGGAAATCTACTTATTATTGAAATTGTTTTAATAATACCATCTATCTTCCTTTTCCACTGAAAAATTAAATCTATATTCAATTACACATGGTATTTTTCATTGTTTAACTGTGTCATTACCTATTTCCTCTTACTTATCTATTTGAAAATAAATATAGATCTTCTTATCTTAGGTCTATAGTGATCTCATCATGCTCAAATGAATTTCACAAAGCTGATGGTTATCCTTTTCCTTTCATCAATAAACTGATACTTTAAAAAGATCACATTATTAAAGAATATAATTCACTTTAACTTTTCATTTCTCAAAGTTTTCATCCTGTCCTCTTTCCATCTACTGATAACTTTTAATGTCCTGTAGCTATTTCTAAAGAGCTTAGAATTGAGGTTCTCTCTCTCTCTCTCTCTCTCTCTCTCCCTCCCTCCCTCCCTCCCTCCCTCCCTCCCTCCCTCCTTCCCTCCTATTTTTGTAGCATTGTTATACCACTGGAATGTAGGATCCTATATCTCCTAGAGTCATATTATTCAAGTCATAATATCATTTTTATGGACATATCCATATGCTGACTACATAATTATGGGAGTTATTCATCTCTCTCACATACATATTTGTTATAAAGTTTGTTTCTATACAAATATATTTACAGATATATATGTTAAATTTGTACGTGTGTGTGTGTGTGTGTGTGTGTGTGTGTTTGTGTATCTTGCTGTCTGCCCTAACACTGTACATAACACTAAATTCAGAACAAATTATTCATTAAAGTTGCTACATTATGTTTTTGTTTTTAAAATACACCAGAAATGTTTTTTTATTAAGGTTACACTGCTATCTCTATAATAAAACTCAACATTCTGCTCAAGTGAGATTCTATTGTCTCCTTTACTACTTGGCATAATGGAACGTTTATTTAAGGTGGCATGTGAAGTATTTCAGAATTACCCTTATTAGTTTCCTTGAATCTATCCATGTCTGTTCATAATTAGGACTGCTATACAGCTCTTCTAAAAACATAAATCATATCATGTCTCTACCTTGCTCAAATCATTTCAAGAGCTTTATATCATCCTTGGAATGAAATCCAAAACACTTGTAATGGTTTTATATGGTAGGTTTTATATGATCTGATCTCTGCCAATTTTTCTAATTCCCAACTATGTTTCCCTGACGTATTTCAGATGAATTACATCTGAAATCTTTGCCAAATTTCTTTGTGCTACTTTTTAATTGGTTTCAAACATACCTACCATTCATGCTTTATAACCTTGTCATTATTGTTTCCTCTACGTGAAATTCTGCCTAGCTTCCCCTATCTCCTTACTTGCTCATTTCTTCCCATAATTTTTATCGTTTTTTCATGTAAGCAGTAAACATAACGCTTTTCTGAGAGAGAGGTCTTCTTCACCACATGTCTTATCTGCTTGGGGTGCTATTACTGAATAAGTCTTATTATCATAAGACTTATTATCTTATCTGCTTGGGGTGCTATTACTGAATAAGTCTTATTATCATAAGACTGGGTGGGTTAACCAACAGAAATGCCTTTGTTCAATGTGCTGCTGGCAAATTTCTGGTGATGACTCTTTTCACGGCTTATAAGATGACTGCCTTCTTGCTATGTCTTCATATGGTCTTTCCTCAATTCCTTGGCACACAGGAGGAGAGAGCAAACTCTGTTGTCTTTTTTATAAGGACACTAATTCTGTTGTATCAGAGCTCTGCACTTGTGAGTTCATTTAACCTTAATTAATTCCTTGGAGGCCCCATCTCCAAATACAGCCACACTGGAGGTTAAGATTTCAACATATGGATTTGGGAGAGATGCAAATATTCAGTCCATAAAACAACTAAAATAGTATACTTCATCTACAGTTCTGTACCCGTTATTCTTCTGTGATTCTCCTACTTAATTCAAAACTATTTAAATGGTACTGTATATTAGTTTTCTTGTTTATGAAATCTCAGTGAAGGCAGGCATTTTGTCATATTTTAAACATTCATTTTCCTAGGATCTAGTACTTGACAAGCATTTTTATTGTAGAATAACTAAAAGTTTCAAGGATAAATGAATCCATTACAGAATAATAAAGAGTCAATAAAATATAGGACCAGAGTGTCATGGTCTTTTTTGAACTTTGGTACCTCTTAAGCCTATGACTTTTCTCCTATTTCAAATTTGGAATAATAATATCTAAATCTCTGTTGGATTCCCCAAATAGAATGGAAGATTAGAGATATCATTATATAGTTTATGTTTAACAAAAAAACCCCTTTTTGTTTTGAAATAGTTGATATTTAAAGCATTATGGAGATTTTACTCATTTTTTACTTATACATGAGACTTTATCAGAATAAGTGAGCCATGGAAGCTTCCCTCCCCTCACTCCTATTACAGACAATTTGTGTTACTCAAATTCCTATTAGGAAACTCTTCCAACTCTTTAAGCTATGTTTCTACATAATTCTATTTTGGGGAGTCAATAATATATCTGCCTAGATGATTATAGGATGCGAACATACTTTTATATAATTATAGAGTACTTAAAATGCAAGTACCCTTTGGAGAGAGGTAACTGAGTAAAATTAAATAAGAAGCCGTTTGTAAAACAGTTTCTGTAGAGTTTTATAGACCACAATATTAGTATATTCAAAGAATGCATTTTTATTTAGACCCATTTGACTGTTTGTTTCAGCACTGGGGTTACCTCTATTGCCATTGCTATGTATTGCCTACATGCCCAAGGAATAATGTTGTGTGTTGTTCACTTTTCTCCGCATGGAATGTAAACCAAATGAAGCAATGCAAAATATGCATATGTGAACCTATGTTTTCCTCCATGATCCTGCAGTGCACTCACTAGGGGGAGAAGTTGGTTGGGAAAAGGCATTAGGATAGAATAATTAGTTGTGATATGATTATGGATCCCTTAATCTTGTGACAGTTTTATCACTTAGTCCATTGATTTCGGGGAACAGCTTCTGGTACTTAAACAAAGCTACATTTTCAGTGGATATTGGAAATGATGTCAAGGAAAGCCACTCCTCTAAACATCACATCTAACCTTCAATACCTCATTATTGACCAGATGCTGGCTCATTCATTCAGATTACTTAATTGAACAATTCAAGTCCAAGCATGAAGTAGACAAATTAATTTAGTAACCGTCAATAAGCTGACATTCCCTGTGAAACTTTAGAAACTTTCCATACAATTTGCAATAGTATTCAGTTGACCCATTTTAAAAACTCATTATTTGAGTAAACATTACCTTAAATTCTGCTTTCAGATACCATTTGTATTTTGTGTTAGCTTATGTTTTCTTTTCCTTATTGATAAAGAGTTTTCCTCTTGTGTTCATATCTTGAATCAATTCACTTTATGAAAATTATTTTGCCTTTATTGTTTAGTAGTATGGGTTCAGCTTAACCTTCTAAACCAACAGTTTTACAGAAGTATTCAATTTAACCATAATATTAAAATTTCAGAAGATAGACAGGACATAAAATACTTTCCATGTAAGAAATTTTGGAAAAAGAAAGAAAATTCTTTATTGCACGTCTAACTGAAAGATAAATAAAGTACCCTCCAGTTCCTCCCTATAAAAAGGTCCAATCTGAACTACAGTAGTGGATTTGCAAGCTCTTCATACTGAAAACTGAGTACACAGGTGTATATCCCCCGTGCTGCTATCATCATCCATTTCTAAATTTCTTTAATTTTTTTTACAAAGAATTCACAAAAATTAAAAACTTAAAAAAATTTCCTTCTTCAAAATAATTCATTCTTTAGAAAAGTGGTTAAAGCTAAAGGAAAATAATCCATTAAGGTTTTTTTCTTTTTTACATTCCGTTTTATCTTAACTCTCAAAATCATTAAGTAATATGACCATGATAGGAAACAAAACAATTTCCTAAGAATATATACATGAATAAAATATTTTATATCAAGTATACATAGACCATATTTAAGAGAGTTCTTTGAGCTTTTAATAGGACAATTATGGCATATGAATTAAGTTTGAAGTTATAAAATAAAAAAAAATGTATTTAATATGTTCATGAAACATCAATAAAAGAGAATCTAAGCAAATAACTGAAATTAAAATGGCATCGTTTTAAGGTTGTTTGACTAAGTGAATTATAAACTGTGTTTAATAGTATATGAGAAATTTTATGTAAATCCCTGGCAATGCAAAGAAATCTATAGTGGCAGAAATCTGTAGAGTGTCTGCTTGAACAACTAGAGTGGGGAGTTGGGGAAAGATAGGAGGGAGAAATTACAAAGGGGCATGAGGAAACTTAGGAGTGAGCTACATGTTTATGATTTTGGTGATGGTTTTGTAGGTGCATGCATATGTCAAATTATCAAATTGTCCTCTAAAGTTAGTGCAGTTAATTGATATAAACTATATCTCAATGAAGTTGGAAAAATACATGTATAACAAAATTGACACGACTAAAAGGAGACATAAAGAAATCTATAAACAGATTGGGAGGCTTTAGCACCTCTCAATAGTTAATAGAACAAGCAGATGATGTATTAGTAAAGTATAATAAATTTGAAAACCATTTAAGCAAAATAAGCTAATGGAAATACAAAAGGCATTGCGCTTTAGGGGGAAAAAGAATACATTTCCAATTACACATACAAGATTTATCAAAATTAAACATATATCTGTCCCATATTGCACCAACAGTGAACTCATTTAAGTATTTAAAAAATTATTTTTCAATTTTACATAGATTATTTCAGAAAATAGGAGGTAAACACTTAACTGGTTATATGAAACAACTGTAACTTTAAATCAGCACCTGGCAATGATTTTTATCACAGAGGATTTTAAGACATCTATTTTTTCATGAACATAGTTCTTAAAATCCAGCCTTAAAAGTTACACAATCTAACTTCCATAGTATACTGTCAAAATATGTCAAAAGTTCAGCTTATATACAAGGAAAGAAGAAATATTCTCCTTCATTTGATGGGCTGGTTACATCTTGAGGTAGAATGTGAAATGAAAAATATTCTGACTACTCTAAACCTAGGTTGAGACCAAATCCAGTATGAGTAGTATCTTTGTAAGAAGAGACACAAGGAGAATACTATGCGACAATGGAAACAGAGATTGACGAGTTATATCTAGAAGCAAAGAAATGCCAAGGACTGCCAGCAACTAAGAGAAGCTAGGAGAGGCATGGAAGTGATTCTTCTTGAGTGCCCAGAAAGAATCAACCCTGCTGACACCTTGATTTAAGCCCAATGGGCCAGGCAACTGTGAGAGCATAACTCATTGTTTTAAGCCACCAAATGTGTGGTGATGTGTTACAGTAGCTCTAGGAAACTAATAGCCCAATGCAGCCTCCCACCTGTTTTTATAGATAATGTTTTATTGCATGCAGCCAGTTCATTCATTTATGAATTTATGAGTCTGTGGCTGCTTTCATGCTATAATGGCAGAGGTGAATAGTTGCCACAGAAATCATATGACCTGCATAGGTGTCTGTGAGTGTGTATGTATATCACATATCATATCATGCATCTTCTCTGACCACACGGTATAAAACTAGAAATCAATCATAAGAAAAAAATCGGAAATATCATAGAAACATGGAGGTTAAATAGCATGCTGGTAAACAGTAAATGGGCCAACCAGTAAATCGAAGAGGAAATAAAAAGCACATGGAGACAAATGAAAATGAAAACACAATAGTCCCAAATCTTTGGGATGCAGCAAAAACTGTTCTAAGAGGTAAATATATAGCAATACAGGCGTACCTCAGAGGCAAGATAAAAGCAAAACCCAAAGACAGTAGAAGGAAGGAAATAATAGGGATTAGAGCAGAAATAAATGAAATAGTGACCAAAAAACAATAAAACATCAATGAAACCAGGAGCTAGTTCTTTGACAAGATCAACAAAATTGATAAACCTCTAGCAAGACTCATCAAGAAAAAGAGGACTTAAATAAAATCAGAAATTATGGAGGAGAAATAACAACCAACACCAAAGAAATTCAAAGGATTATAAGAGAATGTTATGAAAAATTATATGCTAATAAATTGGACAACTTAGAAGAAATTGATAAATTCCTAGAAACATAGAACCTTCCCACACCAAATCAGGAACAAATGGAAAATTTGAACAGACCAATTACCAGCAATGAAATTGAACAAGTAATCAAAAATGTCCATTAAACAAAAGCCCAGGACCACATGACTTCCCAAGTGAATTCTACCAAACACTTAAAGAAAAGTCAAAACATATTCTTCTCAAACTATTCCAAGAAACAGAAGAGGAAAGAACACTTCCAAGTTCATTCTACAAGTCCAGCATTAACCTGATACTAAAACCAAAGACACTACAAAAAAAAAAACAAAACAAAATTACAAGCCAATGACTTTGATGAATATTAGCAATATTAGCAAGCCAAATCAATTCCTCATGACCAAGTGGGATTTTTTTCCAGGGATACAAGAGTGGTTCAATATTCACAAACAAATGAACATGGTAAGTATATCAATAAGAAGAAGGATAAAAAATATAATCATCTCAACAGATGCAAAAGAAAAGCATTTGACAAAGTACAGCATCCATTCATAATAAAAACTTTCAAGAAAGCAGATTCAGAAGGAACATACCTCAACATAATAAAGGCCATATATTAAAAACCCAGAGCTAACATCATCCTCAATGGTGAAAGACTGAGAGCTTTTCCTCTAAGACCAGGACAAGACAAGTGTACCCACTCTCACTTTTATTCAATATAGTACTGAAGTCCTAGGTGCAGCAATTAGATAAGGAAAAGAAATAAAAGGTATCTAAAGGTAAGGAAGAGTTAAAACTTCCACTGTTTGCAGATGACATGCTACTATATATAGAAAACCCTGAAGACTTCACCAAAAACTAGAAGTGATAAATGAATTCAGCAAAGTCACAGGATTCAAAATTAATGTACAGAAATATGTTGCATTTATGTACACTAATAATGAAGTGTTAGAGAAATTAAGAAAATAATACCATTTACATGAATGTATATAGATATACAGGTATATGCATTTATACATGCACGTAAACACATATACCTATATACCTATATAGATATGTAAAATTTAAAATTGTTTTTTGTGAAGATGTCTGAGATAAAAACAAAATATATTTGCAATATCTTCCTCTATAGCAAATACTACAGTAATAATACTCTGTTGTAATGGGGATACTTATCAATCATCTAGCAGTTAAATTATTTGCTTCCATAGAGATTCAGAGAGGAATAAATAGGATTTCTTAATATTACTTTGTTCTGAGAACATATTCAAATCATAGTCTTTATTCATGAGGATAATTTGAAGAAATTGTTTTGATTACTAAATAAGAAGATCAGTTGTTTTTATGGTTATCTCTCTACACATAGTGAAAAAAGAGCTAAAACCCTAGAGTTATTTTTAAATCATATTTGGAGTCAGTAAAATTTGAGTTAAACTTGTAAAATGGTGAATTTTGCTTGGTTCTGACTTAGTATCTCTAGATAATGAGAGATAGTATTTTAACACAAATCTGATGTTCCCACCAGAATTTCCTAAATATATATATTAAAGAAATATGTTATATGACCTTAAGGTTAATCTTCATATGATTGAAATGGCCTCCACAGTAATGAAACATGGAAATTCTGATCAAACCATAAATTTTAGATCTTACAGAAGTTCATATCAACATATATAAGTTTTATATATTCTGCATATATATGCTCTGTGCACACCTCCAGATTTAAAAGTGTTCTTTTGAATTAATGCTTTCTTCCTACTATGACTGATGTTAAAATATGTCCCTAGAGGAATCATCCTACAGAAATAGTTCTTTGACAGTGTGTTTTCCTTTCTGCCCTTTGACAGTAGTTTTTTGTCAAAAAAAGTAGAAAACAGCATCATCTCTGTATTTAGAATAAAGTGTGTATGTCTGTTGTGTGTGTGAGAAGAAATACAGACAGGTAACACAGAAAAAATAGGAAAGGAAAGGGAGGAAAATTCTGTAAGAGAAGTTTTGGCTATTATCTTTTAAAATGGTTATATTTTCCAAAATGCTATAATATTTACTCTATAAAGTAGTTTAATGAATGTCTGATAGCAATTGGGTTGCATACATATTATCCGTGGGCAATATTGAAAATAACTAATGGTGAATATTTGTAGATTATTCTATCAAGAGTTTACACTTTCTTTATAAAGCAGGAATAAGATACTGGAGTGGGACTTTCACTGCCCAGCATTGGCAACCGGAAGTGCAAGTTTAAGGTTAAGAGGAATCAAGAAAGCTTCATTATAAAGGAATCTGGAAAAGAGGCAGCATATCAACAGGTGAATGAGCCAGCTCTGTTACCTCTAACTATCACCCTAGCCCCCTCTTCTCTTTTCTGCTGCCATAAACCTAGGACCAACAGGGAAAGATTTCTTTGAATCATGAAGGAAGGAATACTGTTGTCTTCTTTTTCCGCCAGGAGGGAATTATGATGGTGCAGTCCTTTCAGGGAGGGTGATGATGTTTAAGAAATTAACTTCTAGAGATTGTGCCTCAGAGAAACGGGGTTTTACTTATGCAGTACATTTAAGGAATATAGTTCTGTGGAAAGTGTCTGTATAACCTGTAAACAGTAAACAGTCTCAGTCTAAATAAAACAATGACAAAATAAGTAAATTATCTTCAGTGGATCAATGGAAACAAAGTTACCAAAATGTAAATATAGAGTTGAGAGAATGTTGCATGTTATATAAACCGTAATTATTAAATACAAAAACAAGAAGCTCAAATTCAAGAAATAAAGCCAACAAGCTTTATTTGATTGATAATACTTCTACAACTCAAAGCAGTGGGTTATTCTTCAACCCTACTAATAGTCTACTATTAGACTAATAGGATTTTTCATTTTAGGAAGAACTGATCACTAAAATTCATGGTGAGCCTAATATATTTGAATCTTTGCAACAATTGACTTTCAAATGTTCCAGGACTGCACTGTCATAGACTAGTATTTTCAAACTGGATGGTTTTGGCTCAGCGTCTATTCCAAACCTTAATTGCAGTCTTAATCCTCTCTTACTGCTGCTCCTCTATTACTCTCATGGAGTTTTTTTCTTACTGTTTCCAAAAACACATCTGAGTAAAAGCAAATAAAAGTGTTTTGGATAAGAAAGGGTGAATACTTTCATAAAGAAAAAAAAAAGTAAATTTTAGTGTCCCTTTTGGAAACAAAAGATGGTTGAACAGATTATCAATATTTAGTTTTAGCTAAGAATTCTCAGTTCTTAAAACACCTTGGAAAATAGTTTCAAGACAAATAAAAGTCTTGCACTTGTAGCCAGATGCCAGCTAGGGTGTCTTTGTCCCTTAATATTTAAAGTAAATCTTAAAATCCCTGGAGAGCAGAGCCCTGTCAAAGATTGTTATACATTCCCTGCAGCTAGCATTTTCACAATTATGGCTGGCTCTGAGCTCCTACGTTGCTAAATTTAGGAATCATATTGTATTTCAATTGTGTTGGCCTGCTTATACATTAGTGAAATTCAGGCCTTTCTTTGTTTTAATGTTTGTTTATTTTCAGAGAGAGAAAGCACGTGCATGTGTACAAGCAGGGAAGGGGCAGAGAAAGGGAGAGAGAGAATCCCAAGCAGGCTTTGCACTTAAAGCGCAGAACCCAACGTGGGGCTTGAACTCATGAAACTTGAGATCATGACCTGGGACTAAGTCAAGAGTCAGACGCTTAACCGACTGAGCCACCCCAGCACCCTGAGGTCTCTTTTTTCTCTTTGATACAACAAACAAAAACCACTCAACTTTCTCAAAAAGGGATAAGATATGAAAGACTTTCATCCAGGTTTTTAGTGTTGCCTTGAGTATATTCAGTTGAAATGCTTCTTTACTATTCTAGTTATTAACTTATGCACAGCAGTGGGAGGTCTAATCTTAACATACAGGCCAGGTTTCTCTGTCAGGGAAAGAGAATCTATTACAACACAGTGGTTTAGGAAGCCATATGAAAAGGACAGAAGGAAGCCAAAGGATGAAGAAGACTTGAGCAATGAACTTCGGGAGGAGATCACTATTATTGTTGTATGAATATAAAACACATAAAGCTAAATTTATTTCTGTACTGAATTACATCATTTACCATTTAATGAAAGCATTATGATTGGATGTTTTAGGCAGATCTCTAGATAAATCCAGTATTCCTTATACTCTTATCATTGTCATGTATACTCACATTAAGTCATCTGAAACTTGCAAAACATGATAAACAGGGAATGTTGATTTTCTAAGGAAATTAAGAGGATATATATGCTCCAGTCCTCTTAGTATAAAATTAATAACTTAAACGATGACGTATCTTCAGCAAAACTACAGAGAAATGGCAAAGTTAGGAAGAGTCTTGATCATCTGCCACTGACCCTGGCGTTTATTTTAAAATACCTGGCAGTATTTAAAAAAAAATACCCTGGTATGTTTTTTAGCTGAGGTTTAAAGTAATATACAATTTGCTTATTTATACTGGAAAATGTATAATTTTTATTCATATTTATGTTTAGCACAAGTCATGTGTTGTCAGAAAGTTGCATGTCTGAGTTCTGGCTGCTATAGCAAAATATTATAGATGGAATTACTTCAACGACAAATAGCTTCCCCACAATTCTGGAGGCTCGGAAGTCCAGGATGGAGGCACTGGCAGATTCTGTGTCTGGTGAGACCTTGTGTTCTCCCTGTGTCCTCGTGTGGCAGAAGGGGCAAGGGGGCTCTCTGACATCTCTTTCAATAAGTCATTAATCCCATTCATTGGGTCACCCTCATCCCTCAATCACCTCCTAACGACTCCACCTCCAAGTAACATCATATTGAGGATTGAGTTTGAACATAAGAGTTTTTGTGGGTGGGGGGGGTGGAAGGGAGGAAACAAATATTTAGACCATAGCATTGCGTATGAAAGAACTATAGATACTTTTTTTTTAATTTTTTTTTTAAGTTTATTTATTTTTGAGACAGAGACAGAGCATGAACGGGGGAGGGTCAGAGAGAGAGGGAGACACAGAATCGGAAGCAGGCTCCAGGCTCTGAACTATCAGCCCAGAGCCCGACGCGGGGCTCGAACTCACGGACCGTGAGATCTTGACCTGAGCCGAAGTCAGACGCTTAACCGACTGAGCCACCCAGGCGCCCCGAACTATAAATACTTTAAGTTAAATCTGAATAAACATTTGAAGGGATTTCTTTGTAAAACAAAGTATCTTTGGGCAAGGTGAAAAATTGTTTTTGTTTATCTGTTTAGTTGTTAACTATGATTATACCTACCTATCTGTGTTTAGATATGATTATATCCACCTATATAGGTATATTTTAGTATGCCCAAATAAAGTAATTCCTCTGAGTTAATTTTGTGTTCATTCAGCAGGAATGAAGTTTGAGGTATTCGTTAAAAAATGTTTGTACTTCCTTTTTAAAAAATCTATTTTTGCAAACTCTGTGTGGCAGATATTTAACAAGAAACTATATCAAATTAGTATGTTTCTCAACCCAAACAGATGTGTAAAAATAAATATTTAGATGTTGTTTAAAACCAAATTTCTGATCTTGTAAAGGCTTGTTTCTTACCAAATTAAAATTAAGATGGTATCATTTTTTTGAAATGTATATCTAACATTTATACATATAGAAAATTTCTGTACACAAAATTACAATATGAATACTAATTATAATTTAAGTAATTTTACTGCAAAATTTTAATATGCTATCTTAATAAATGAATGATGTTAGGGGCATCTGGGTGGCTCAGTCGGTTGAGTGTCCGACTTTGGCTCAGGTCATGATCTCACGGTTCATGGGTTCAAGCCCCGTGTTGGGATCTGTGCTGACAGCTCAGAGCCTGGAGCCTGCTTCCGATTCTGTGTCTCTCTCTCTGTTTGCCACTACCCTGCTTGTGCTCTGTCTCTTTGTGTCTCTCAAAATTAAACAAATGGTAAAAAGAAAAATAAATAAATAAATGATGTTAGATATGTTTGAAATGTATAAAAATAATATTTTCAGAGAAGACAAATAATAGACAATTTAAACAGTCAAATTTTATTTAATCACTATTAATCATACTAATAGAATGTAAACATGCAAAAACAAAATCTCACATCTTTTTGTTCAAGTTTATCATAAAATTAAAATTTGGAAAGAAGTCTTAAATGTTCAGGTATTGAATTGGCTCAGTGTGAAAGATTAGTTTTTTTTGTTTTTGTGTTTTGTTTTCCAGGTAGACTAGTACTGTGTCTGATTTGGGTATCAGTTTCAAGGCAGTGACTTTTCTCATACAAACCATAAGGAATTTAGGAAAATGAAATATTAGATGTCACTGTATATGCATGAAAAACCAATTCAAGCATTAAGCATTCATCATTATTTTAAAATAGGTGTCCTTAAACATTTTAAGATTGAATTGTATTCATTCATTGATTTTTTTAACTGACTGTATTTGGTGACCTTCATTTTGTGGACTTTTTTTCCTTCTGTGTTATAGTTTTAACATTGAATGCATGAAGAAAATTGGAGAATTGCCTGGGTGATTATTTACATTTTATTTTCATGGAAGATAATTTATTTCAAACAAATATTCTACTTCCTAAGTAAAATTGGTCCTTTTAGTCAAAGAGAATGACATATCAGAGGAAATACAGAATATCATGTTTAAAAAGGAACAATGATATTTAACATGATTATAAGTGAATGAAAACCATGGTATGCAAGGAAGTAAAAATAATTTAGTTTACTGTTTTAAGTAAGGTAATATATGGTTCTTTGTGTAACTAAATACTGAGGCACCAAAATGAGTAAGCTTAAGCTTACTGTAACTTTTGAGAAATAAATGGGAAATGGAAGTTGTGTCAGGATTTCGATGACAATTTTAGGTTTCGTCAAAAAGAGGAAAATAAAGTTTTAAACTGGAGAGCATGATAGTCATAGGTATAACACTAGGTTTTGTGATACTTTGAAATTTGTGCAATATTTTTATTTTCTTCTCATTAGATCTCTCCGGCCAGCCCTGTATACAGTGTAAAGAATGCTTGTTACATGGTAGATTGGATGAAAGTGTTTACCTCTGCTTCCATACTGAAATTTTGCTAATGTGATAGTATCAGAAAGAGAATGTACAAACATGTATAAACAGATTCATGGGGAAAAAAGAGTCAATGATGAATAAATATTAACAGGTAGTAGAAATGAATAAAAAGATTTAGCAGACCTAAAGAAGCTAAACATCAAGAGCCTTCAAAGGGGAATACTTATGACAAGAAAGATAATTCAAGCCTCATATTCCCAGAAAGCTTCAGGGAGCCAGCAGACAGGACAATAAAGGCAAGATGGGTGGATTGGCCAGAAACAAGGGAAACAGGTGAGAGCATTTGTAAGAATTAGTGAGATCTTCACATCTTCTCCCTTGTTTGAATATTTGCATAAGATCTGTTGTTTCCACAAAGATTGTGTATTTTTATACATAAATTGGAACATAAAGACTAAAGTCCTAGAGAAGTAAGACCATGAAAAGCTGGGGGAAAGTGGTATATGGAAACAGGAGAGTAAGTCTTCATTCCTGCACCCTCTTGCATTGTTAGGCTTCAAGAGTACTGAAATACAGCCAACTGTGTATTCCCCTGGAAGGGGTTGGGGAGATCCTCTGGAGAAATTGAGTAGCCTGAGGAAACACAGAAAATAAAAAACTGTAGATTCCAATGCATGAAGTTCTCCAATAATATGGTTGATGCTTTAGGTGATTACCATACAATGAAGCATATCAGGTGACTGCCTTTCCCCATTCACACTGCTTCCAAACACTATATGACAGAACAACAAAGATTGCCAGACATCTGTACTCAACAGAAAAGTTACAGAAACCAAAAGCAAAATTAAAGAAAGAGAGAATATAGGTTACTTACCAAAGATCAGGAATTCAAATGGGAAAGAATCTCTCAATACCACTCATGCTAGAAGAAAATGTAAAACTACTTTAAAATTCTCAGCAAAAATGTTATCTAAAAATCTATACCCAGTCCTCCCCACTAAGAAAAGTTGAATATAAAAGAAACAGGTAATTTATAAGCAAATAATTTCTTAAAACATCTAATTCTCTATCTTAGGATACTTAGGAGAATGTGAAGCATTAAATAATAGTGTCAACCAGAAAAGGAATTAGCAAAGAACCTGGGAAACAGGATTTAATACAGAACTGGGACAGAGTCTCAGGAAGGTAACTGTCCATCAATGTAGACAGCAAACAGTACAGATTGGAGAAGGAAGATAATTTTGTGAGGGCTTCATGATTATAGAATGAGAAGGAAGAAATGACTGAGTACCTTATGTGTAACATAATGTGGAGACTATTTTATAGAGAGGTTTGTAATTTCATTGGAAAAATTGTGATAGAGCATAGGAAACAAAAGATACAAAATCAGTTTCATTATTGACTCTAGAAAGTACAAAAAGTTACTGAATATAGGGAAAGTGATCATGAATCATTACTTGAATCAGCAGTAAACAACACATAAATGGTCAGAATAAGTATTAAATGGTGAGTTAATTATATGTATACACACACAGTTTTGAGAAAAATAGAGAAAAGAGAAGCAGGGACTTGGGTCATTTTTGAGGAAGAATTCAGGGATTTAGGCTCCAGCAATTATTTTTTCAATTTTTAATTGTGGCCCAAAACACTTAACATAAAATTTACCATATCAATTATTTTCTTAAATTTTTTTAATGTTTGTTTGTTTTTGAGAGAGAGAGAGAGACACACAGTGTGGGTGGGATAGGGGCAGAGAGAGAGAGAGGAAGACACAGAATCCAAAGCAGGCTCCAGGCTCTGAGCTGTCAGTGCAGAGCCTGACACAGGGCTTAAACCCACGAACTGTGAGATCATAACCTGAGCCGAGCCACCCAGGCATCCCCTACCATCTCAATTATTTTTAAGTGTATAGTTCAGTAGTAGTTGAGTTCATTCACATTGTTGTGCAACCAACTTCCAGAACTGTTTCATCTTATGATTCCATATCCATTAAATAACACCCATTTCTCCCTTTCCTCAGTCACTGGCAACCATGATTCTATTCTACTTTTTGTCCCTATGAATTTGACTTCTCTGTGTACTTCATGTAAGTTTAATCATAAAGTATTTGTCTTTTTGTGACTGGATTATTTCATTTAGCATAATGTGCTCAAGGTTTATCCATGTTGTAGCATTCTTTAGAATTCCCTTTCTTTCTTAAAAGTAAGGCTATATAATATTGCATTGAATGTGTATAACATATTTTGCTTGTTCGTCTACCAGTGGACATTTAGATTATTTCTACCTTTTGGTTATTGGAAATGATGCTACTATGAAAGTAGCTGTACAAATAATTATTTTAGTGTCTTCTTTCATTTTTTTTGGGGGGGGGGGCACGTATCCCAATGTAGAATTGCTCGATCATGTGGTAATTCTTCAGTTTTTTGAGGGACTTGCGTGCTGTTTTCCATAGTGGGTGCACCATTTTATATTCCCATTAATAGTATGCAAGCGTTCCAGTGTCTCCACATCCTCACCCAACACTTACTATTTTTTTTAAATTTATTTCTTTATTTTGAGAGAGACAGTGTGCACATGAGTTTGGGAGGGACAGAGAGAGAGGGAGAGACAAAACCCAAGCAGGCTCTTTGCTGTCAATCTGACACTAGGCTGGATCTCACAAACCATGAAATCATGACCTGAGCTGAAACCGAGTCAGACACTTAATGGACTGAGCCTCCCAGGTGCACTTTTTGCTTTTTTGAAGGTATGTACTCTGATGGGTGTAAGGGCCTACTTACTTCTTTTAAAACTTTAAATTTTATATGCTCTTATTATTGTTTGATTAAATATTTAAAAAAATTTAAAAGTAAGAGTTTTATATGGCACTATCTTATGCCAAAATCTAACAATTGGAAGTTTGAGTTACATGTATTTATAAATTGTTTAACAATGTTACATAGGATGTGCTGAATAATAAATTCCCAGGCTAAAGAATGTTTTTAGAAGCATGCCATAAAGCCCTATTGTTATTCGTATATGGTTTAATATTGATAGTAGTTGCTTGGATTAAGACACAGGTGGCATATTACTATTTAGTATGCATTGTGCTTAATTGCAATAACAAAACACATTTCACTGTAGCTTAAAGAAATAGGAGTTTATTTTTCTTTTGAGAAATTTGGAGTTACGCATTTGCTAGAGTGTTTTTTTTTTTTTTTTTTGCCTGTTTAAACTACTCATCTTTATTCTCATATCACAGAAAGGAAAATCCAGTAATTAAGCCCTGCTATAGGTAATACAGCATAAAATCAGAGACTGTACAGAAAATGATTTTGGCAACTGACCATTCCAAAGTTTGCCGTATTTATTCCCATTCTAAAGCTGAAAAGTTAATTTCTGGGTACAGACCCAGGAAGTCCGATTCATACCCTATCCACTTCTGTATGTATAATTGAAACCATACTGCAGCATAAAAGGAAGAAACAGGCAGCTCTGGCTGTCTTTGCAACAGAGCAATGCAGATTTTGATGATCCTGGTGCCTTTTGGCACTAATTCCCCCACAATAGCCTTTGGGTTTATTCTAAAAAATAATACAATAATACTAATTGCCATTAAGCTGGTAGCAAACAGGAGTAGGTTTTCAGCTTCGTTGAGATATAATTGACAAGATTGTGAGTTATCTAAAGTGTACGACATGATAATTGGTTATATGCATACATTGCAAAAGGATTCCCCCATCGAGTTAATACATTCTTCATCTTACATATTTACCTTAAGTTCTTTCTTAGCAGATTTCAATAATATAATATAGTGTTATCAATTACAGTCACCATATTATATATTACTGAGGTCTTATTCAATCTTATAATTGAAAATTTGTACCCTTTTACTGACCTCTTTCAATTTCCTCTACACCAGCCCCTGGCAAACACTTTTCTATTCTTTATTCATTTTCTATTCTTTCTTTCCTTTCTTCCCTTTTCCTTTCTCCCCTCCCCTCCCCTCCTCTTCCTTTCCTTCTCTTCCTTCTTTTCTTTCTCATATAAGTGTTACCATGTGGTATCCATCTTTGTCTGGCTTCTTCCCTTCCCTTCCCTTCCCTTCCCTTCCCTTCCCTTCCCTTCCCTTCCCTTCCCTTCCCTTCCCTTCCCTTCCCTTCCCGTTTTCCTTCTCATATGAATATTACCATGTGGTATCTGTCTTTTCTTGTCTGGCTTATTTCACTTAGCATAATGCCCTCCAGGTTCATTCACGCTGTTGCAAATGACAGGATTTCCTTCTTTTTTAAGGCTGAATAATATTCCATATAAATATCACATTTTTATCCTTTCATCTATTGACAAATGCTTAGGTTGTTTCCATGACTTGGCTACTGTAAATGATGCTACTATGAAACATAGAAGTGTAGATATCTTTTCAAGATAATTATTTCATTTTCTTTGGGTATATATCTAGAAGTGGGATTACATGATTGTATGATATTTGTATTTTTAATTTGAGGAAATTCCATACTGTTTTCTATAGTGGCTGCACCAGTTCAAGTGCAGTGCAAGAGGGTTTCCTTTTCTCTCCATCCATGCCATCGCTTGTTATCTCTTATCTTTTTGGATCCTAGGGTTACCAGCAGGTGTAATGTGATACCCCATCATGGTCTTTTGTTTTCTGTTTTGTTTTTTGCTTTCTTTTGTATTTCCCTGATGATTAGTGATATTGAGTACCTTTAATGTACCTGTTGGCCATTTGTGTATGTTCTTTGGAAAAGTGTTTATTCAGGGATTTTTTGCCCAGTTTTTAATTGGCTTATTACTAATTATTATTATTTGCTATTGAGTTGTAGGAGTTCTCCTAAATTATGAATATTAATCTCCTGTCAGAAATGTGGCTTGCAAATATTTTGTCCTATTGCATAGGTTGTCTTCATTTTGTTGGTGGTTTCTTCTGCTGACCAGAAGCTTGGTAAGTTTGGTGTAGGTCTACTTGTTTGTTTTCTTTTGTTATCTTTGCTTTTGGTGTCAAACCCAAAAAAATATTTCAAAGACCAGTGTCTAGGAATTTATTCCCTCTGTTTTCATCTAGGAGTGTTAATGATTTCAGGTATTATATGCAAGTCTTTAATATATTTTGAGTTCATTTTTATGTGTAGTATAAGCTGGGACCCAATTTCATCCTTTTCCATCTGGCTAACCGGTTTTCCCACATGATTTACTCAAGAGACATTCCTTTCTCCATTGTATGTATATTCTTGGCTAATTTGTGAAAAATTTATTAATCCATGTGTACATGGATTTATTTCTGGGCTCTCTATTGCATTTCATTGATTTGTGTGTTTTTATGCCAACACCATACTCTTTTGATTACTGTAGCTCTGTAATATAGTTTGACATCAGGAAGTGTGGTATATTTATTTAGCTTTGTTCTTTCTCAAGATTGATTTTGCTTTTTGGGTTCTTTTGTATTTCTGTACAAATTTAGGACTTTGTTTTTTCTGTCTGTGAAAAATGCACCAGAGTTTTTATAATTGTTCAGTTGGGTTACTAAGAACCGAGGCTCTGCCTCTCTCTATTCCATTTCCTGAAAATGTAATTTTGTTATCTATGCCATTATCAAAAGATGGCTGCTGCAGCTTCAGATACCAAATCTGTGTTCAGTACAGGAATTAGAAATGGAAGGGGGGCAGGGGCGCCTGGGTGGCTCAGGCGGTTAAGTGTCTGACTTCGGCCCAGGTCATGATCTCATGGTTTGTGAGTTCGAGCCTCATGTAGGGCTCTGTGCTGACGGCTCGGAGCCTGGAGCCTGTTTCAGATTTTGTGTCTCCCTCTCTCTCTCTGCCCCTCCCCCACTCATGCTCTGTCCCTCTTACTCTCAAAAATGAATAAATGTTAAAAAAATTAAAAAAAAAAGAAATGGAAGGGGGCCAACAACAATAATCAGTGCCTCCTTTAATCAGGAAAGCAGAAGCTTTATCAAACACCCACACACCACTAATAAGGGTGCCCAGTGTCACGTGCTCATTCATTGCTATAAGGGAGACTGGGAACACACATGTTAAGATGGGGCTGCCTTGAAACAATTTTAGTATTCCATCCTCAAGGGAAAATTAAAGAAATTAATAATGAGTAAACAAAACACTGATCATGTGCACTTATTTTATAGATTTAAAAGACTGATAACTAAAATAAAAAATCTCAAATATCTTGTGCTAATAAAGAATCAAATTTAAAATGGCCTGAAGAATGGAAAGGAGAAAGTAAAACAATATTTGTTTCATACAGAATTATCCAAGATAAGTTACATAATTTACATAATATTTCTTTCTTTAAGTAACCAAGTGGGATTCAAACCCAGGTTTGTTGAATTTTAGTTCTCATGTGTTTTCCATGACATACCATGCAGGGGTTCTTTGTTTGTTCATTTTAATGGCCAGAGTAGGAAATACAAGCTCACATAATTATGTTTTTAAAAATATGCAAGTAGGGATGCCTGAGTGGCTCAGTCAGTTGAGTGTCTTTTTTCAGCTCAGGTCATGATCCCAGGGTTGTGGGATTGAGCTCCGCACATGGACATATTGATCAATGAAACTGAATTGAGAGCCCAGAAAAAATCAGTGTAGAAACTGCTTAAGACTCTCTCTCTGCCCTTCTCCCTGGCTAGTGCTCTCTCTCTCTCTCTAAAAAAATAAGCAAACAAACAAAAAATATATGAATACATGTAGAAGTTCCTGTTAAAAATCATTTGAAGAAAGTTTGGGGGATTAGCTTACTGTAAATTCACTAGAAGCCAAGGGCAATAAGATTATTGGATATTCTATATGCACTCATGCTACCTCAGAATAACAGTTCAAAAGGTATTCATCATACTGCAACTAGCCAAGTCACATGCAGGGCTCAGTGTTTATAATTTTCATAAGTCACACATTCTGATGTGCAAAAATCAGAACTGTCTGCTTTGATTTATACTGGACTTCATATTTTTCTCACATTTGTTTCAACCTGCTGCCCAAAACTTAATTTAGTAATTTCCAGGAAAACTAAATCAAATTCCAGGATTCTTTTCAGTTGTTTTAGGTTTAAAAATTCCCAGCCCACTCTACCTTCTTCTCCCTGGGATCACTTCTGAGTGCCTGGCTTATACAATTCTATGACACTGGGGGGCAGGGTGGGGGGTGGGGTGGGGGGGTACAGGGGGTTGTGAAATGGTTAGATTTAGATCAGTCTATTCTCTGAGACATAAATTACTGGTTTGATTTTCAGGATTGCCTCCCCTTGTCTCTACTGAGAGAACAAATATCTTGCTGGCTTCTGATTTCAAATTCTAGTAAATTGTTTGCAGTGCTGTCCCTAGTCATTTTTGTGGACCAACCCTGTCACCTTCAGACCATGCCTTCTTTCTTTTAACTCCTTTCAAGTAACTTCTCTGCCCTCTTTGGAGGAATAGGGAAGGTTACACCCCAATAAATCTTTAAATCTCAAGGGAAATTCAGAAATTCTCATCCTATGTAGGAATTCTTTGCTCATGACCATTTATCTTCCACTGTAAGGTTGTTGATACCAGAGTATCAGATACTCTAGAATACATAACTACTTCTCTACTACTTGTAATGAATGAGAAATTGTTGCTGAAGGAACTCTTCAATGAATGTTAGGAAGCCATATCTTGGTGGATTCTCCAAACTGTCTACAATCTAAGGAAGCAAGGAAGGAAGGAAGGAAGGAAGGAAGGAAGGAAGGGAAAGGAAGGAAGGGAAAGGAAGGAAGGGAAAGGAAGGAAGAAAGAAATAAAAAAAACAACAACAAAAACTTAGCAATGAGAATGGAGATATTTACCTCTGCAGGTGGGGGAGGTATTCTCAGACTTACCAAGTATGAATGTTTAATATTAGTTAGCATATTAACCTTTTGGCATGTGAAAGCCAGCCAAAGCAGTCTTCAGGGTTTTGAGGAAGGAGAAAAAAGCGAAAGCAAGAACATTTGCACAAAATGGGTCAAGACGAACAAGGGTAGTAATCATGCTTTGGAGGACCTAAAATGTGGTTTTAGTAGATAACAGTGCTGAATGAAAGACAAACTTTTGTCTACTTTTTGGGCCTTGCAATAAATTAATAAATACTCTTTTAAAGGTTTTATTTTCAAATGAAAATGATAGGTAAGAAATTGAAATTCTTGTATCTCCTTTTAATGCTGAATTCTAGAGTGCTGAAGCTGAATTGTATGTATTCCTATGAATTAATTTAATGAAACTCCACCCATGTTTTTGAAAAAGTACATTCAAGTCTGCACCATGTTTGCCTAAGGAAATGAGATTTGAAAATTTCTGTCCCCAAACTGTCTCTTTTGTGCTGATATAACACTCATGTCACCCACTTGCAAAAATATTCTATATAATGCCTTTTGTGAACATTGCTTGGGCTGGGAAGTTCTATTTACTCCAAGAAATCTCTTTAAGCTTTTGTAAATGCTGCATTCTACTATGCAAGAAGCAGTCCTCCAAGGAAACGATAAAATTTCTCTATTTGGGTGTCTAACAAAGACTAGGAACATGCATTCTTCGAAAGGAAATGTAATCATGGGATAGATCAGCTACAGCTGTAATGAACACCTGAGACCTGTAACTTTTAAGTCATGAAAGTTATTGATCTTTTCTTATAAGACTGTGAGAAATATGGCTTTCTTTGGATAAACTGTCTTGTACTTACTTGATAACTTCTAGGACATTTTAACCCACTAGAAGATACCATAAATTCTCTATTTTGTTTTCTTGCCATTTTAGAATATTTTTCTCACAATTCATAGGTTATTATTAAAAGATCACTGTAATCCACTTTGTCAATGCTCACCTCACCTCATCCACCAGTTTAAAGACCATGTTAAAATTAGGCAATGTAGTGGGGTTCAAGTGTAAATGGTCATTTTTATGAATTGGGATATGTACTTTTCTGTATGCACAGTAGCAATATTTCTGTTTTGAGGAGATAGTGTTGAATTTTAAGTTTCAGTCATTTAAACAAATTTTTAATGTTTATGTGTGAGAGAGAGAGTGTGAGTGAGGGAGGGGCAGAAAGAGAGGGAGACGCAGAATCCAAAGCAGGCTCCAGGCTCCGAGCTATCAGCACAGAGCCCAACACAGGGCTCGAACTCACAAAACACGAGATTATAACCTGATCAAAGTCGGACGCTTAACAGACTGGGCCACTCAGGTGCCCCTTAAATTTCGGTCATTTTTGTTCTTAAATTTTATTTTTTTTTTCAACTTAGGAGTTTTAAATATGTATTAAAAGAGATCTTTAGATTTAAACAGATTCTTGACATATCATTTTTATGCATGTATAAAAAGAAAAACATAGAGAAATCATTTTGGATAAGATATTTCTAAGGCAAAAACAACCGCCTCACAACTGCTACATGCTAACAGTGATTGTAAGACCGTTCTGACTTTAGAGTTGTCAAAATGTGAACAAAAGTACAATAGTAAGTACCATCATCCCCATGACCTTGCTTCAGAAATAGAGTAATTCCCAATAATGTTGGTATCCCTATTGCACACCTTCCTGATCACTTCTTCCTATTATCTATAAGAAATCAGTATCCTGAATTTTGTGTTGCTCATTCCCTTGTTTTTCTCTGCAAGTTTACCAAATACTTATCCTAAACAGCATGTTGTTTGGTTTTAACTGTCACATGGTTCTTTTGTGGCCTTTTTATTTAACCTAACATTATGTGATATTCATCCACACTAATGTGTATACCTACTATTAATTTTCAATGTTGTGTAGTATCCCACTGTATGCATATGATAGAGTTTGTAAATTCTCCTCTTGATGAGCATTTGGGCAGTTTCTAGTATTTTCCCATTACAACCACATCTGGTATAAACATTCTTATAGTTGTCTCTTGAATTATGTATGTGGGTTTCTCCAAGGTAGATGCCTGGGAATAGAATTGCTGTATCTAGATGATACTGTTCAGTAGAACTTGCTGCAATGATATAAATATCCTGTACATCTGGGCTAATAGGTAGCCACTAGCTACATGTGCTGTTAAGTCCAGTTGACCCTTTAACAACTTGGGTTTCAATTATGTGGGTTCATTCATGCACAGACTTTTTTCCATAAATATAGTACAGCACTGTAAATGTGTTTTCTCTTTCTTATGACTTTCTTAATAAGATTTTTTTCTGTAGCTTACATTCTTCATTGTAAGAATACAGTATATAATACATCTACAAAATATGTGTTAATTGATTGTTGATGCTATTGGTAAGCCTTCTGGCCAACTATAGGCCATTAGTAATTAAGTTTTTGGGGAGTGAAGAAGTTGTATGTGGATTTTCAGCTCAATAGGGGTCAGTGCCCCTAATGCTTACATTGTTCAAGAGTCAGCTGTTCAAGACTCAATTTTTAATTCTATAAAAATAATTAATTGAGGACTTCGATTTTTTATTCTATATGATTTCACTTAATGGAAATTTAAATAGCCTCATGTGGTGTCAGGTGTCCTGTCCTTGCTTCCTTCCCTAAAGCGTTGGGGAACTAAGCCATAAAGTGGATGAGGCAAAAGCCAATTTTGTTGAATCTGTGGATTTTGAAGTCATTGTGGATGTGTTTCTACTTATTTATCCAGCTGCCCTAGATTCTTCAGGGGAAATTGGCTGGGACATTTTTAAGTGAAGGACCTATGTCTGTTGCTCCCTGAGCTGCTCTGCCTTTTATTTATTTTTTGTCAACCCTACGAGTTCCATGTTTGGCTAAGGACTAAGGAAAGGATAATCTCAGTTTGTTGTGATGTCAGTTGATACTCTAGTCCCTTCCACTGCCTCTTCAGTAGGCTCTGGAGTTTTCATGACTGCAAACACAAAAGAATGTGTGTTTGGAGTGAACACACTGGGATTTTATGAACACAGTAGATGTGGGGGGCAGGTTGGATTCTCTTGCCTCTTCTCTAAACCTAAGCAGAAAAGGTGAACTCAGATAGCTCAGAAATCACATAGAGACTTTGATGCTAACTTTCTTACTTCCTTTTTCATGAAGCTCCATGTTCCCTGAGCTGTTCTTATTCTCTGCCACTAATACAGGGTGCCCGTTGTGTCCCCATCTGTTGCTCTTAATAGGTAAGTTTTTCCCATTAGATAAATTCATCTTTAGGCATGCTGCTCTCTCACAGAATTCTTAGATGGAGATGATTACAAACTTTAAAAGAAGTATCCTGGTTAGCTGTAAGATGTCTGCAGGCTTATACAACCTCTTTCCTTGGAGGCTTGACCACATCAAATAAAGAATCAGAAGAAGAGAACACTTAAGTAAACTGCCCAAGTGCATACAACTCAGAAGTGCCAAATCTGGGATTCAAATCTAGACCATATGGTTCCAGATTTTATGCTCTGTGAAGTTCACTATACTTTATACTAACGCTCTTTCAAGTCATCTGTCACGGTTTTTACGTTTGTGCTTCGTTCAAGGTAAGCACTCAAGAAGGATTCATCGAATAAATAAACCAATAAATCTCTAAACAAGTAAGTGGAGTAAGGATGCAGGTGAATATAGTGGCAGATGGTATTTAAGGTGGGCAGGCAAGTGCATGTCACTGTAATGGGTTGTCAGGTATAGAAGATATATAAAGATCCCGGTACCTAGGCAGTAAGTCAGTGTAAGTGAAACTGGGCAAAATATGATGCCATTTCAGCCATGGATCTGGAGTCTTGGGTAGAATTTCATTTTCTAGGAGGTCAGTAAGACTGACTGAAAATTGCAAGTAAGCCAACGTGGCTGGAAGCATATGAAGATAAATACTTGGAGTTAATGAAAACTGTCAAGGATTTAATTGTGAAATGAGTTTATGAAGACAGAACCAGATAAAAAGGAACTTGTATTTGTTTCTGAGTTTCTAGTACTCTTAGTATTCACCTGCTAAGGAAATACATGTTCTGAAAGCCTAAGGGGCCAGGGAATTGGAGCAAGACATCAGTAATTTGTTAATTTATCATCTCAACTTTGCATTGCTGCTGAATTCTTACTTCAGTGCTTATGTAATGGAAAATTCTGGTGATTTGAGTTTCTGTTTAATTGCAATCACTTGCTTCAAACATTGTTGAACAGCTTTGTAGATTGTATCACAAAATTTCATTCCTAATATCTCATGTTTTAAAAAAGTGCAATGTAATTTATTTCATTTTTTAAAAATACAGCTTATAAAAAATAACTGGGCTGAGTCCTCACTCATTGTTTAATTTATTTGATATTTAGCTTATTCACTGACCATTTAGTAAGCACGATGTTTTTAGCTTTTTAGAATAAGATAATGAAAAATGTAGTTGCTATTGCTATCTTCACAGCGTGTATTACCTATTGAGAGAGATAGAATAGGATAGAATGTTGTAGTAATGTGTGAAAATCACTGAAACAAGACCACACTGAGTGGTATAAGAATGTATACCAAGAGCACGTGACACAGTCAAAGGTGGTTATAAAAAAGTTCCAAAAGATATTAACACTTAGTGTATAATATGAAAGATGAGTAGGAATTTACTAAACAAAACTAGAGTATTTATGACAAGGAGGACAATATAAATCAGAGCCGAGGAATGAGTGTAATCTTCAGAAGTTTGGGAATCTAAAGGTCGTTCACCATGGGGACACCTGACTGGCTCAGTTGATAGAGCATGCAACCCTTGATCTCGGGGTCATAAGTTCAAGGCTCATGTTGGGTGTAGAGTTTACTTAAAACAAATCTTAACAGAATTAAAAGAAGTTCACTATGAAAAAATTATGGGTGACGAAGAAGCCAAGTTAAGGAGAAATGGTGAAAGATGAGGCTGCATGAATAAGAAAAAACAGATGAAATTACTAATTAATTACGTATCAACTTTACTGAGGACGATCTAAATGTCAAAGGATATTACTAAAGATGTTAAGCAAGGGAATGTTATTACATTTGCATTTTATAAAATTGATTCACACTTCTGTGTTGAAAAAAAGTTAAAAGAGATAAACAAAATGTGCTATGTTCATATGATGGAATATTATTCAACCTTAAAAAGAAAGGATATGATATCCCATTCTAAAATATGAATGACCCTTGAGGACATTATGTTAAGTGAAATAAGACAGTCACAAAAAGGTAAATACCATATGGTTCTACTTATCTGAAGTACCTAAAGTAGTCAGATTGATAGAAACAGTAGAGGAGGGGTTACCAGGGCCTGAGTTAGGGAGAAATGGAGAGTTTTAATGAGTAAGCAGTAGTTTCAATTTCGTAGGATGAAAAAGTTTTAGAGATCCTGTTGCACAACAATGTCACTGTATTTAACATTAATGAACTATGCACTTAAAAAATAGTTAAGGATCATGAAGTTTATGTTATGTGATTTAAGGCTTTTATTTTTTAGAGCAGTTTTGTTTTCACAGCAAAACTGAGAGGTAGAGAGATTTCCCATATATCCCCTGCCCACGCATGTACATACCCTCACCTATTATCAACACCCCTTGCCAGAGAGAAGTACTTGTTACAATTCATGAATCTGCATGGATACATCATAATCACCCAAAGTCCGTAGTTTAACATTATGTTATACATTAGTGTTATATATCCTGTGAACTTGGACAAATGTATAATGACATCTATCCATTGTCATATCATATAGAATATTTTCCCTATCCTAGAAATCCTCTATGCTCTGCCTATTCCCTATTCAATCCCTATGCCATTGATCGTTTTACTGTTCCCATAGTTTTGCCATTTCAAGAATGTCATATAGTTATGATCATATAGTATGTAACCTTTTCAGATTGGCTTTTTTTCATTTAGTAATATGGATTTAAGTTTCCTCTATGTTTTTCTATGGCTTGATAGTTCATTTCTTTTTAGTGAGAAGCAATATTCCATTGTGTGAATGTAGCACAGTTTATTTATTTACCTAGCATAGGACATCTTGGTTACTTCCAAGTTTGGGCATTTATGAACAAGGCTGCTTTAAACTTCTGTGGGCAGTTTTCATGTGGAATGTTACATGTCTTTTTTTAGCATAATTAAACTAATTTAATATTTAAAGGATGATAGAACAATAAGACCTACAAAAATCCAAGTGAGAAACCTGACCTTGAGTAGCAGCGCTGCACGTGAAGATAGGTAATTATATGCAAAGTTTCTTAGGAAGTAGAATCAATTTGACCCAGTGCTATTCATTGTCCTAGGAATATAAGATGCAGAATTAATTTGGGTGAGAAAATACTATTTTTACTTCTGATATGTTGATTTTGACGTATATGTCAAATGTCCACAGACAGTGGAAATCCATGTTTGGATGTCAGGAAAAGAGCTTTAGGCATAGAAACCCATTTGAGAGTCACCAGAATGCAACAGTTACCAATGTTCTTTCTAAAATATCCATTTCCATGGCAGTAACTCACAATAAAAATTATTCTCCATTAGAAAGGAAGAATCTGCTGTGGGTGAATATATTGAGTATTGGGCAGTGGGAAGGATCATGTAATTTGGAAATGCCCTTTGAAGGATTTGATGTAAGTTTACCCCTTCTCAGTAGAAGTTGTATCATCCTACCCCATTTAAAATAACTGATTGATAGTAACTGAAGGTACAGCAGTTTTGGTATGAAATAGTTTAGAGAGATTTTGTTGGGTGAGAAATGAGCCAAGGGGAGAATCCTGAGGCACAGAACACTTTGAGAAATGGGTAGAAGAAAAAAATGTCCTTTGTTTTGAATAGAATTCCAGAGTCCCAATCATATTTCCTACCTTTCCTCTATAGCGGTTGGTTTTAAAACTGGGGTTAGGTGAGGTAAAATTTGAGAGAAAAGAGACAGGGAAGGGAATGGGAAGGGAGGTATTTTATGAAAATATTCTTTTTTTTGTTTGTTTTACTATTCTTGCTTTTTCCTACTTCTTAGACCCATGATTAGATTAGAATGATGGTTTCCCAAGGTACACTGAGGTGTCCCCCAGGACACCTCATAGGTGTGCTGCCAAAGAGAAATGGCACCCAGTACCTGTATAAAATACCACTGTAACAGGGGAGAGCCTGAACTCAACTCTGCTGAAACAAAATGCAGGAGAGTTTTTAACTGTTACGGTAAGCTAGTAGAAAGGTACTGAAGGACGTTAGTGGGGAGATTGGTCAATGTGATTAGGCCATCCATGTTTTCTAACTGATGGATAATGAAGTTAGGCTCATGTCCCCCAGTGCAGCCTGGGAGATAGGGGCACTGTCTTTCTGATGATTACATTTTAAAAAGATGGCTTCCAGGTACTTGAGAAAGACATTCCTGGCTTATAAAACTGACAAGAGGCTGGGAGAAGATTTCTATCTTAAAGAGGCAGAAAAACCTTACCGTTGCAAGTTTTCTAAAGTAAATGCTCCAAGTAAAGGGGAGTCAGACTCTATAGTCAGAAAGAAACCTGTCTTATGTTTAGTCAACCTGAGGGGAATGTTAAGACAGTCTTGGTCAGTACCTCCTAATATATTTTAGATATTCAAGAAAAGAAAAGCAACATCTCTCATATACTACCCTGACTACTACTATTATATTGCTTTTACATAATTACTTTTGACTTAGGGCCTGCCGTGGAAAAATTACTAGGATTTTAAAGACACCATAAAATGAGAATTTGCGAATCTTTGGATTAGAGCAGATGATAAAAGGGTATATAGTCAGATGTTCTGTGTTTAGCAGGAGGGAACTCCAACTATCTTGGCAAAATATCTGGATCACAGAGAACTCTTTTAAAAGCTGGAGTTTAAAAAGTAATATATTTCTAGAACTAATTCTTTTTTTTAATGAAATTTATTGCCAAATCAGTTTCCATACAACACCCAGCGCTCATCCCAAAAGATGCCCTCTTCAATGCCCATCACCTACCCTCCCCTCCCTCCCACCCCCCATCAACCCTCAGTTTGTTCTCAGTTTTTAAGAGTCTCTTATGCTTTGGCTCTCTCTCCCACTCTAACCTTTTTTTTGTTTGTTTGTTTTTTTTCCTTCCCCTCCCTCATGGGTTTCTTTTAAGTTTCTCAGGATCCACATAAGAGTGAAAACATATGAGGCAGAGTTGTATGAGAAGCTTTTCTGTCTTGGTTTTTGTTGACTCAGTCTCATAGCGAGGATATAAGGTAGTGATAGAAAGTTGGTCTGTCAGTCTACATAGATGAGTCAAGGGAGGATACTCTCTATTCACTTTCTATTTGTCATTTCCCTTGACTGATTTTTTAATTAAAGCATATGGATAATTTTACCAAGTGTCATCTCTGCTTTCAAAGTATTCTTAGCTTCTTAACACTTTATAGAAATACTCTTTATGCTTGGGACACTGGATGGTTCAGGTGCATCTGACTTTGGCTCAGGTTATGATCTCATGGTTTGGTTCAAGAGTTTCAGCCCTGCATCGGGCTCTCTGCTCCCAGCACAGAGCCTGCTTCAGATCGTCTTTCCCCCTCTGTCTCTGCCCCTCCCCTGCTCATGCTGTCTCTCTCAAAAATTAAATAAACATTTAAAAAAACCCCTTATGCCCAGGAAATACTCATTTCCTTATACTAACTAATGTAAATAACTTTTTAGTTTATGTTTTCAATAATAATCGATAGAAATCTATTTCTAAAGCACTTAAGGACTAGTAAAGTTGTCATAATTATGTTTTAATCACATACATAAAAGGATTTCAACAAATGGAAATTTTCTACCAAGTATTTGTTTTATAAAAGGGATCAACAGCAACAACAAAAGAGACAGAATCCAAGTTCAGAGAATTAAATGGAAAAAAAAATATAGTATGGCATTATGGAATCAATGGAAGAAATCAAGCTAAATAAGATTATTTTGCAAAGGATATATTCCTATCATTCATAAAAAATAACCAACTAATGATTGTGGTGAGAATAATTTAATGGAATACTACGAACAGAAACGAAATTGCCATTGATGAGAAATAATGTGAAAAGAGGAAATAATGAGCGAAAAGTATGAATAATTCGTTCTGAAAGTTTGACTTGAAAGGTCAACTCTTAGCTAAAGCTTTAACTGAATAAAGAATTAGAATTAAGGGAAGCTGTGGGGTATGAAGTGGGCATAATTAAATGTCAACTGGAAGAAACCAAAAGAAAAGAAAAAGTTGAAAGATAGTTACATACATGTATGTAGCATATATTATATAATGTATCCATGTATCTTTAATAGCAGAAAATTGACAAGGGCTATATTTAATATATTTTATACATCTAACCAAGATTTATAAGATATTGGAATAGTCTAAGGTATTTAATTAAAGACATAGCAGAGGTAGAGTTTGGAAGTTTGATAAGAGTGCAGAAACTTAGGAAAATATACTCAATACACAATATTGAAACACAGAATAGAAAGTAAGGACACAAGAATGTAACACAAATCTTTATAATTATCTATTTTTTTCCCTAGCAGGGCTCAGCAGCTCTATTATCTATTGCTGTGTAACAAATTACCCTCACACTTACTAGCTTAAAGTAACAAGCTATTACTATGGATCGGTTATTTCTGAGCAGGTTAGCTCTATAGTTCTTGTTCAAGGTCTGTCATGAGGCTGCAATCAGGCTGTAATTTGTAAAGATGTACTATGGGCTGAAGGATTCAACTCCAAGCTCACTCGCATGACTGTTAAAAGAGGCTCCAAAAAAAAAAAAAAAAAAAAAAAAAAAAGAGGCTCTATATGGTTGCTCACAACATTGCTTCCCCTAGAGTAAGTCGTGAGAGTGAGACACAGACAGAGAATCAGAAGTTAACAGTGTCTTCTATAACCTAATCTTGGAAGTTCCATACTACACCTTTACCATATTCTGTTTTGCACACTGGTCAGTCCTGGTCCAGTGTAGGAGGCTGCATGCCAAAACCATGGATCATTGGAGGTCAGTTTGAGGCTGGCTGCTATAGTAACCTAGGGACAGAAAAGAGAACGCAGTCAAATTCACAGATGAATGATTTTTTTGTCCAAGTGGATGAATAGAAATATATTGGAAAAGTGAGCTAAGAATATTGACAAGATATTGGGTAAGCTGTTGGGTTATTAAATTTGATCTACAAATGAAAGAAAGTAAAGGGTCTGTTAGGTAAGAAGGAAGTAGAGGAATACTGGAAGTTGGATAATAACAGAGTTAGATAGCGAAGAAGACAAGAGTCTGAAATTATTATTTCAAGTTATTATCAAGTCCCAGAATGAGAAGGAAGGAACACTGGTGGCCAAAATGATATGAAGAGGAGATATTTGGAGATAATTGGAAAAGGAATTGCTGAGTCAGGATGGTAGGTGACATGTGTGGAAACACTATAAAAGCTAGAAAGTCTTTACTGTCTTAGAAGAAGTGACAGAGTTCAAGACAAAGATGGGGAAGGCGCATTGTCAGTACAGTGTACTAAGTCTCAGAAGCCCAGCTTTTAGCCACTTCCCACTATAAGTAAATAAGTGAAAGAGCTTGGAAGGCATCAAAGTATAGAAATCTAGGTCACACATTTAGTGTCCATTGGATGTAGGACTTGAAAAGACTTCGTGGAAAGTCATTTCCTCATCAACAAGCCGTTTTTCAACTAAAGAATAAAGAGCCTGAGGATTTAGGGAAAATTGCTCTCCATAGAATGAAGTTTTCAGAGAGCATGAGTTATAGCACAGGGAAAAAAATAGGAGTAAGGGCAGAGGAGAGGAGCAAAGTGGAATATGATGATGACCTGAGGGCTGTCACATTGCAGGATGCTCAAAAATGGCAAAGATGTAAGATAAATTGTCTATAAGATAACTGGCTATAAACTTAAGAAAATTAATTCCAGCATCCCACCAGTTCCCTGGTATCTGAGGGTGGGCTTTGTGGTAGCCTATGTAGGCTATAAATCTCTCTCTGAATTTCAACCCTCTTCTGATTTAACTATAACCCTGAAGTATTGGAGGATTCTTCTAAAGAGGATCAACTTGGTAGTGAATCAAAAGCCCTGACCTTTTAGGATATAAATGAAGTTACCATATAATGTTTGATAATTGACACAACTGACATTTCTGCAGCAACGGTTGAACCGGCATACTGTGACATTCTTCAAAATGGATGTGAAGCTTAGGAAAACAACATATTCTACAGAACAGGTGTTTGGGGTGGAGGCATTTTGATATAGCATAGCAGTACCATGAAACGATAAGTCAGTTATGAAAAGTTAAAGATTTGTTGATTCTTCCATATGCAGTTTGAAGCAATTGCAGAATTTTTGGAAAGCTACTGGCTACTATTAAACTTAATTTTTTACTCTCTGCTGTATTATTAAACCTTTGCTGAAGGTGGTGGTAAGGGAAAAATTAAGAGAAGAAATTGACTAATTATGTTCATTTAAAGATAATTCAGTGTTCTATCTGTATTATAACACCCATTCTATAGAAAGCCATACAGTATTTAACATGTTTATAAACTGTGACTTTCTTAAGAACAGAAAATACATTCATATTTGTATTTTCAGTGCCTAATAAAGCACCTAGCCCATAGTAGGTGCAGAAGGGATATCATTTTTATTGTACAACTTAAGAAACAAAATTGAACTGAACCTTGCCCCAAGTTGCAATCATCGCTTTAAAAGCTGGAGAGAGAGAAGAGCTATTTATATGGTAGATTTTGCTGACTTGATATTTATCCACTGTAGTTATATTTTTCTATGTATGGGTTTTTCTGTCAATTTAGCTTCATTATGCTTTGAAGATTAGATTCTACCAAAGCAATTGAGAACTGTTCCCACTTAATTAGGAAAGAGCTGTTTGAATCCTGATCCCTACCTTGAAAATTGTCTCCTAATTTCTTTTAAGATAGATATAAAACACATCTGAAGATCTTATTACTATCATTTTGCTATTATCAGTAATTACTTACATTAGCAAAATAACCGAGTTCAGGTAAACTTGTATGCAAAAGGTTGGCAGTTTCCTAGGTTTATCTGTCTTCTATTAATTTTCCATGGTTTGTGAAAATTTCTAGTGTTGCAAATATAACAGTGATGTAAATTAAATGAAAATAGATTGCTGAATGTTTGGGGACTTACATTTTTCAGTTCTTAATGGTCACAGAAACAAATGCACACTTATGCATTTCTCTTAACAAGCTGTTTTCAATGCATCAGTATTTCTATCCTTCCCACCACCCTCAATCCCCAGCTTGGAATTTCAATAGGAAAATAAAACCTACAAAATGAAAACGAAAATCAATCTTCTTTTATTTAGGAACAAATTAAATTCCCCTTCTAAAGTAATGATTTTTACCTTAAAGCAGTGATAACTATCTTGTTGCTCTGTCAAGGTTTCTCACCTCCTTATCTTACAACAGTTAACCTTAATAATCCCCTCACTTTCAAGCTCTTCCTGACTTATGGCTCTTTAAGCACTTCTGTTAAGCTTGATCCTTTACTTACACTTGGCCTCTAATGGAGTCAGTGTCACTTTGAGGATTGTAAATGGATTCTGCTGAAAATCAAGTTCTTCAGACACTCTAGAATTAATGTTTTGTTTTTTTTTTTCCTTCTGGTAATTGATATCTGTGTTAAATGGATTTTCACCCTGCCTTTGTAGCTTTCTCTGGCAAAATGAAAGGATACTAAATTCTGAATTTTTTTTTTTAGTCTTCCAATATTTGATAGCATCTAGTAAACATGTTGATAAATATATAAGTAAGAAGATATAGTATCATAATGCCAGACTTAAAATATATGTATTTCAATATGGAAATGACATTTTTAGGATCTCAAAGTAAGTTCTGTACTTAAATCATTTTATGTAAGTGGATGGGTCAGCTATTGCCCCAATTCTCTGTAATATTTCCAATATTCTGTAATAAACCCAAACATTAAAAAAAATTGTAGTACTATTTATGTGAACATTTATTTTAGAATACACATCTTTTTGTAAACAATAACACCCCTTCATTGTCATATGTGAAGATAAGAAAACCTCTAGACTAACTTTAAACTTTATAACTATCATTGGTTATTTATATTGTCATTAGCATAAGATAAAAAAAACTTTTCTAGATTAACTTTAAACTTTATAACTATCATTGGTTATTTATTTATTTTGACTGTATATTTATAAATGATTTATTTGTCTTATTTTGGAAGGAAAATATCTTCCTCATTTTACCCAAAAGTTAGTGTCTGAGCAGGTTTTTAGATAGCCAAATCAAAAGAAGTATGATTGTAATAAGCTAAGAATTATTTTGTTTTTGTTTTTGATTTTGCCTTTGATTGGACTAGCTGTTGATTAAAGTCATTTGAGACCTTACTGTGTCAAAAGCAAATAAAGTAGCATTTGCTGTCATATAAAATAGGGCAATATGTGCTAAGTACTCTACTAAATATTTTTAGTATTCTAACTTGTTTTCTTTTTGCAATTCTGTGAGGTAGGTAGTATAAATCTTATTACGAGAAGAGGAAATAAATTCTCAGAAATGTTAGATAATTTTCTCAGTATTACCATGACTAATAAATGTTAGAACAGGAATTTTGACTCAGATGCACTGCATTTATGTTTGTAAGTACTGTTCAAAAAGGGGAAGGTGATTATGAGGAAAAATACAAATCCTAAATAACAGAGAGAATCTTAGAAGAAGGCAAAGGCTTCTTTCCATCAAGCTCAAGGAGATTGTTACCTTGCTTTCAAATGATGAATTGGTGCAAGTTGAAAGCACAGCTTTTCTTAAATGTTGAATAAATATTTACTTTATAATACATTCAGCATTCTTTGATGTTAGGAAAAAAATGTACTCTTATCAGTGCGTATATGACTTCTGGCTTTCGTTACATTGCACATTTCTTAAAAATACCAACTACTGCTACAGATTTATGAAAGGCATAGCAAAAGGGTGTTTAACTGTTGTGCTGGAAATGGGATGGGAGAGAGGTCTGCCATGAAAAATATCATATATAAACAGATGCCTATGCACTTATACAGGTACTGAAAAGGCACCCAACTTACCCTATCTGATTTCATAAATGATTTAAATAAGAGATCTTTAAGTATCTATAACATCAATTTTGATGTTACAAACGAAAAGAATTTTGAAGATATCAAGTGTATTCTAAGTCAAGGCTGGGAAATTAGAGTCAATGAAATATATTTAGAATCTGTTTCCTGTGGAGGGCAAAGTACAAAGAGTGAAATTAAAGAATGAAAGTTTACTAAGCACTCTTTTGTTTCCTGTAACCTCACACACAGTCTGAATTACAGAGCCATACCATACTGTACAACAGAGCCTCATGTAAGGGAATAAGATAAGATTTACAATGAATAGAAATAGACTGAGTATTACCTTGTTTCACATTCTACAGTGTTGTCTGGTCTAGAGAATAACCTTCTTTGAAGTAAGGCTCATAAGCCTCTCTCGAAGATGTGAATTCTATCACAGTTCTCATCTCTGCTTTATGATGATAGAGCAAATAGGCCAAATGATATCAGTCTTTCAACTATGAATGAAAGTAACATTGACTTGCATCTCATTCATCTTTTTGCAAGACACAAAAAGAAGCTGCATAGAAGCTCAGCAGTGGCTTTTCCCATGACTAAGAGTGGGAAAATTTCCTCAGAATTTGGAATTATTTTCAGTACTGACTATGTGACAGTAAACTTTTATCTTTTCTAAGATATTTAGCAAAAATGAATATAATAATGCTATAAATACACACACACACACACACACACACACACACACATAAATTATATCACTGATGTCATTGTAACTTCAGCTTCATTCAGCAGCTACGTATTCATCCGAAATTGAAGTTCATTAGGGATGATGAACATGAAACTTTATGTAAATTCCTCAATGTAGATATTAGTATTTTCATAGTTAATTGTTGTTTATGCCTAAAATATGTCTGCCACAGATCAGTGAAATCAGATTATATTTTCTAAATTATGCCATGGTATAGCATAGCATTTAAGAAGACAAATACTGGGGCGCCTGGGTGGCTCAGTCGGTTGAGCGGCCGACTTCGGCTCAGGTCATGATCTCGCGGTCCGTGAGGGCTGTGAGTTCAAGCCCCGCGTCGGGCTCTGTGCTGACAGCTCAGAGCCTGGAGACTGTTTCAGATTCTGTGTCTCCCTCTCTCTGACCCTCCCCTGTTCATGCTCTGTCTCTCTCTGTCTCAAAAATAAATAAATATTAAAAAAAAATTAAAAAAAAAAAAGACAAATGCTGGAGTCAAACTGCCTGAATTTGAATCTTAGCACCATAATTTATTTACTGAGAGACCTTGGCCAATTTACTTAATCTCCTTATTCTTACATTTCCTCGGTTTTCATCCAAGTATGATAATAAGAATACCTGCCTTAGAGAGTTTCTACTGCACTAAATTTCTGAATATATGTAAAGCACTTAAACAAAAGACCTGATTTAAAGAAAACACTCTTGAAGGTTTCTAATAATAATTCCATAATTAGGTCCATGTTACTCTACGCTACATACATTTCTATGCATTTAACTATACGCTGTACTCATTTATACAATTCAGTTATATATGAGACATTTCTATATATCTGGTTATACTATCAATAGTCTATACTTTTACATATTTTGTTTGCTATATGATATGAGAGAGATTAAGTGTAGTATTTCTAAATCTGTCTTTACTATTGGAAAAGGGAACAGGAACCAGAAGCATGCCTAGCATCCTTATGGTTATCATAGATTTAGGCTTATGTGATGATTCTATTATTAAATTAGTAAATTTCATTATTAAAACACACAGAAGATATTCAAAATTATTTTTTAAGTTGATTGACTATATGCGGTATTGGACTTTTACATTTGTTAATTACAACCGTGTATCCCCATCCCCATAAACATAGGGAAACACAACCTTTATGCAGCAGATTAAAAGAGTGAACTACATGGAAAAGTTGAGATAGTTGCTACATAGAAACATATTTATTCCCAAACAAATAGATGTTATATGAGTCTAGATTTTAGAGAGGTAAATGCAGGCCAGAAATCTAAGGAGAGATTGTAGGATTTATAAAATATTTATAAAAATAAATGAAATGTTGGAAAGAAATATGGACAGAACAGTAGTACAAAGATAAGAAGAAAACATAAAAGATTAAATTAAAAATTTGAATTGTTACAACAAACACCTAATTTAAAAACATTTAAAAAATAGATTTTTACTTGGCTAGAAAATAATTTTAACTGAAGACTGGCAATAGTCTCTTCAGTATAAATGAGGTTCGTGGATTTAAATTCTGTACCTATGAATTCATCTATTAAATTAGAATTGAGAAATCAGGAATATCGGGGCGCTTGGGTGGCTTAGTTGCTTGAGTATCCGATTTCAGCTCAAGTCATGATCCCAGGGTCATGGGATTAAGCCCAGTGTCAGGCTCTGTGCTGATCATGAAGCTTAAAATTGTCTCTCTTTTTCCCTCTGCCCCTTTCACCTGTGCTCTCTCTCTTTCCAAAAAAAAAAAAAAAAAAAAAAAGAAAGAAATCAGGAATATCATTTAGTAAGTGTAGAATTCATATTTAGTCAGTGACTTATTTACATACATAAGGTTTGTTGACCTTGAAAATAAAACAAACGTTTTACTAACAAAATGGGTCTATTTAGGAATAGCAGAGGAATTGAAATTTGGGACAAACAAGCTATAGCAAAAGCCTTAGGCAAGTCCAGAGAACAAAGGATGGAAACACTCTTCTATAGAGGAAAGTGCAGTGTTGAGAGGGAAAGTTACAAACAGAAAGTCCATTGGAGAAAGTGGAAGTTCACAGCGTAGTGGCCTTTCATTGGCTGAGTTGTGACAATCTCTCATTGGCTGGGCAAAAAGAAAATCTCCCTTCCTTCTGCTGGAGTAGTAAATTAGGCCTCTTCCTGTTGGGTCTGCAAAGGACTGCAGTGAGTGCTACAAAGTGAGCACTCTCCCTTCTGGCCTCTGGGACTCCATTTTGTTATTTTTTTTAATTTTACTTTTTGTTTGAGAGAGAGGAGGAGTATAGAGCAAGTGGGAGAGGGGCAGAGTGAGAGAGAGAGAAAGAATGAGAGGGAGGAAGGGGGGAAGAGAGAGAGAGAGAGAGAGGCGAGAGAGAATGAATCTTAAGTAGGCTCCATGCTAAGCTTGGTACTGGGCTTGATCCACATATTTTCTTAATTTTTTTTTATTAGTATATTTTTATGTTACTATATATAAATAAGAGCATCATTTGAGATGCAAAGCACTTTATATAATAAGCATATGACATAATCTTTCATTTTGAAGATCTTATCTTTCAAAGCATTGAGTTCCAATATTTTGGAGTAGGGCAAAACGGTTTTAGAAGAGGAATAGTAAGATTAAAACAGGTGAGGGGCGCCTGGGTGGCTCAGTTGGCTAAGTGGCTGACTTCAGCTCAGGTCATGATCTCGCGGTGCATGAGGGCTGTGAGTTTGAGCCCCGCGTCGGGCTCTGTGCTGACAGCTCAGAGCCTGAAGCCTGTTTCAGATTCTGTGTCTCCCTCTCTCTGACCCTTCCCTGTTCATGCTCTGTCTCTCTGTCTCAAAAATAAATAAATGTTATAAAAAAAAAAAGATTAAAACAGGTGATATAATCCACAGTGTGAAAAGATTATTAAAATGAGAGAGTTGGAAGTATACTGAAAATTATTCAGTATTTGTCATGTAGCATTTTCCAAGAATAAAACCATTGAAAATTTCAAAAAAAGTTTTTTAGCACTAACAAATATATGATTTTTCTTCTTCTTTTTTAATACTTAAAATTCAATTTATACCCTGGAATAAGTGTAATGACTTTAGAATGTGTTTTGTTGGTGGTTGGTGCACATGTGCCTGTGTGTGTGTGTTTGTGGGTGTGTGTGTAATTTAATTTCAGTAAAACATCAACCAAAAATGGAGTGCCTGTTTAGATTGTATGTCTTTTTTCATAGGTTTTTACTAATATATCAATAATCATGAGAATCTGCTGTTTACTTTGTGTTAGATACTCTTTCAAAACATTTATTAAAACTCAAGAATAAGTATGTTTATTACCTACCTTACTTGCTAATGTGTAGTATTAACTTTTAAAAAATACTAAAATATTTTATATATCAGATTTCATACATATATAGGTATATAATACAATTTTTAGTTTTTTAAAATTTTTTTCTGTGAAGTAAAAAGCTTTTTGTTGGGCTATTTTTAGCAATATACTCAATACCTTCATTGCCTTGCTTTTAACTCACAACAAATTGACTTTTGCCTCTACTTTTTTTAAAAATTAGGTAAAAACAAGTTATTGAGGTAATATATATTCAGAATAGCTCTAGGTACTGAATAACAATGGAAGAAACATAGACAAGCTATGTTGTCACAGAATTATTATTTTAATAAACCAAGATAGATAATAAATAGGCAAAGAAATTGCCTACAACTAACAAAATGGAGTAATTAATGTTAATTTTGTTGACTATTTTGAGCAGCTGCCTCTGAAGTTGTAATTTTCTAATTTTTTTTTCACAGAAGCTAAAAACTCGATTATTGTGTGAAATATCCTGATTTTTAAATGTTGGATGCTAATTAGAAAGTTTTAAGAAACCATGCAGTTGAATACTTTAAAAGCCAAATGGAATGTGCATGTGGACATCTCCAACATGTGGCTCACTCTTTTTGCACCCACTTCTTCAAACCCTCTTTTGGAATGATAGATGCAATTGCTTATACTATCTAGATCCATAGATCCCCTCTACCTCTCTTAATTTGTACAGTATAATTGTCAAATGATTGATATGAATGTAATCCAGTGTGATACCATGATTTATAATAAGCAGTATATATTTGGTCTTCATCTTTGTTCCTGGTGGACAGCTTCTAAAATTCTTATAATTTCCTATGTGGTAAGAGCAACAGGAGCATCTTTTCTTAATAATATTTGATCTGTTGTCCATGTTCCTGAAATAGCTCCAAAGCCATGAAGGTGAAAGTAGTGTCTCTTGTATACATAAAAAGCCTCTTTCAACCACACCTGTGTTTATGTTAATGAGATGATTTTTGGAAAGCCTCTAGACCATCATAGGATGTGGGCCAATTGCCCGAGGAAGTAACCTTGTGATTAGAGAGTTGTAATTTTCAGAACTTACCCCTGGCCTTTGGGGCCGGGTGAGGGCCAGGAGACTGAATCATCACTAATGGCTGATGATTTCATCAACTTTGCCTAAGTAATGAGGCCTCTGCAGAAATCCCTGAACTGTGAATTTGGAGAGCTTCTGGGTTGGGAAGCACATAGAGGCCCTAGAGGGTGATGAGCTGAGAAAGGACAAGGAAGCCCAGTTTGCACCCTCCCACACCTGGCCTTGGGGATCTCTTCCATGTGGTTGTTAATAAGCTGAAGATATAGTAAGTAAACTGTTTTCCTGAGTTCGGTAAACTGATCCCTCAAATCATCCAGCCTGAAAAGGAAATTTCTGATTTACACTTAAGCAGTCAGAGTCACAAATGACAGCCTGGTCTTGTGATTGGCATCTGAGATGGAGAGAATAGTCTTATGGGAATGCACCCTTAACCTGTAAGATCTGATGCTAACTCCAGGTAGATAGTTCAGAATTGAGTTATAGAGATGTCCATGGAGAACTGCAGAATTGTGTGTGGGGGAAAAAAAAAACATCCATGATCTGGTGTCAGAAATATTCTGTGAGTAGTGAGTGAAAGAAACAAGTGTTTTCCTTTCAGTTAGTGACCCAAAGTGTTGAGAGTAGGGTGGTAAGTAGAATAAAGAGAAAGAAAAATAGTGAATTTTTTCCTTTCATTGAGATACCTCGTAGATATCTGTAATTCAATATGCCAAATATCTAGTTCACTCCTGCTTTTTTTACAAACAGCAGCTACAGATGTGGAACCAGATTGTTTCAGTTTGTAAAGTGATTCTATCAATTACTAGTTGTGTGAACTTAAGCAAATCAATTAACATTCCTGTGCCACAATTTACTTGTAGTAAAATGGACCTATCAGTCAGGGTCCACTCAGGAGACAGAAGCCACATGTCAATATAAAGTTATGAACTACAACAGGAGGATTACCTATAAAGGGTAAAGAGAGTTCTAAAGAACTAGGGCTGAGGAGAGTACCTAAGGAATGAATAAACTTGGAAGGGGCCTCCTTTGGACCCCCTAGTTGTGATTCAGATCTCATTAGAAAAGGTATGGTTGCACGCAAATGGGCTCTAAAGAAGCTCTCTTAGTGGTCCCAGGCCAGAGTAGATCCACATTCTCTGGGAAGAAGCCAGGGAATGGAGAACTGCAGTTGGATATAGCATGCAGTTAGTTCTATATTTACTAGAGAAGTGATCTTAAACTCGTTTCCCAATTTCTGAAATGGAGATATTTTATTTCATTTGACTTATACGCCAGGTAGTCCTATCCTGATTAGAGGTAACTTAAACCTTATAAACATTACAGGACTTATTCAATGTCACTTAATAAATGGTGGTGACATCATTTAGTTTAGTCTTTGTTATATCGTTAAGTATTTCCACAACTAGCACTACTGTTTGTGCTATTATCTTCATTAATTACATCATTGCCTTTAAAAAACACACATTAGAGATTTCTCTGTCTCTTTCATTTCCTTTATTCTCTATTTTTAATTAATTAACAATTCTTGGAAACCTATCAATTACAAGAAACATAGTTTCCTGAATTGGCTTTCTCTCCTAATTACCTCTGAAATTAGTGTTTTCTCTTTTTGTGCCTTTATAATACAATATGCTCTTAATTGGCCTCCCTAAATTTTGTGTCTCCTATCCCCATCTTTCTTCTACAAAGAAAAAAAAATGTTTGTGAAACAGAGATTTATTGTGACTCTACTGTTACAAAGTTCCTTTGTGATTTTTATGTTTCTTCAGTATCTCGGGCCAAAGTATTTTGTAGCCTTATATTCTGACTACATAAAGTAAGCTGCTCCCACAGAGTAGTCCTAAATGATTTCTCCCAAAATATCATAAACACTGTGTATCTGTTCATAGAAGTTCCCCTTTCATATCATTTGGAATTTAAATCCAGCTCAAATATCACCTCTTCTGTAAAATTTTATTCCAAAACTCAGAAGATAACTTTTATCTTATATGCTTAGACTAAGTGAGTGATCTTTGATTTTTCTACTAGCAACACCTGATTAATGAGATTATGAAACTAGAAACCTAGGTTCTCTACTCTGGAGAGTATTTGGATGGTTCTATATACTCTTCTATAAGATAGGAACATAAAAGAATGCTTTATGTTATGAAATGGCTAGATGACAAAGACTAAACAAAGTTTGCTTTTTTTTTTTCAATTCAGAGTCCACATGTTATAAATATTTATATGATTTATTGTATAAGAATAAAAGCACATGTAAGAAAAAGACAGTAGCTAACGCTAGTTAAAATTTAATTGTTGTTATCCAGATATTAGAGCCTAAATTAGAGGGCCTAGAAATAGACATATTGAACAATTAAATCAATTTAAACAAAAAACCCCCATTAAATGGATATTAAAATAATACAAAATGACAAGCACTACATAAACTAATGCCCAGCATATTCATCACTTTGAACTCCCTGTTGCTAAATCATACTCTTATTCTGGTATAGGAAAAACACAAAAAACAAAAAACTCAAAACACTGGAAGTGGATTTTGGGTATAATAATTAGTTTCTGAGGTATGAGGCCCTATGGTTGTGAATATACATGTCTCTGAGATTTTCCTCCTTTGCTCCAAGGGGTGTCAGACTCATGGAAATGAATGGAAGCCCAGGGCTGTTTGAGGGTTTCGCTAAAGAGAAATAAGGGATAGGGAGGAGGAATTGTATCACCCAGACTCAGAGAACTGACATTTCTCGTAACTCTGTGGGAAACAAAGAAACAGCCAGTGAGAGACTGGCTGAGCTTGGCAAGGAAGATGATTGCCCAGCAGCAAAGCAGCAGGAAGGACATGGTTATATGTGAGATGGGCTTTACTGAAGAAAATTCCAATAAAAATGTATTGAGCACCTGCTCTGGAAAGTCATTGAGATGATATTGAGTGATCAGAATGAACAACTGCATGTGCATATGAGATGTTGATATGAGACTTTTAAAAGGATTCTTTTTAAAAGCATTCTTTATGTTCCATTATGTTATACAGACTGGATTATCTTGGTATGGAGAAGGTTTTACATAATATTGTTGATGGTATTATACACTTGCATAGAATAAGAAGTGTCATGTGATAAAATGTGTTATAAAAAGGTAAATGATAGACACTTTGCTAATCCCAGATACCTAGATAAAAGACTGTCTTTTTATTTAGCATTACAAAGTTGGGGTTTTTTTGTTTGTGTTTTTGTTTTGTTTTTTTTGTTTGTTTTGCCAAAATGATCAACATAGCAATTGAGACAACTAAGTTCCTTTCTTCTCTGAATGGGGCATATGGGGAAGGATGATAATAACATATAATAATTGTCATCCCTAATTCATTCCTCCTTTTTCTGATACGATGTGCTTGGCGAAAGCAGAGTTTTCTTGCTGTTGTGGCTAGATAGCAACAGTGAGGAACACTGTAAAAAGTCGATAGTGCATTCCTTGAAGAATGGTTCCTTCTAAAATGATATCCTGAATTCCAAATACTTCTCTGTCTTATTCAGGACAAAGTTAAGTCTCAGTCTAAGTGACGAAGATACATTGCATCTGCAAATCTCCTCTTGCATTCTGAGAGAGGAAATTCCGATACTGTATTATATTCCTAGAGAAAATATGGAAGGTAGTTGCATGTTTTATTTCTTATCCTAAATGGAAGTCTTTCCCCTTCTAAGCGTTTTGGTTTTATGTCCTATTTCATTGTATACTTGTGGCTAAGTTAAAGAGATTTAAAATACATGATTTTTATTCCTCCAGCAGGAATACAGAGGGCATTTCGTCAAAACAACAGCACTGTTGCCAGCTTGGTTTTCTGGGACACAGACTTCTCTCACCTCGCACCACCAAGGAAGAAAAAGCTTTTGAGTGAGACAGCTATATCTCAAAGTCAGGAATAGCTATAATGATGGCAGCAAAGCCTATAGTAGTTTGTAGGGCAGTTAGCCAAACATTAGTCTCCCCAGTAATCTGAAAGCCAAAAAATGAGAGACATAAAGAAGATAGTTCTGGGTTGCCTCAATGTTCTGGGCATTTTGAACTAGAGGAGAATGGAACTGTGATTCTAGCAAAAAGCTCATGGGGACAGAACCACATGCTATTAATATTGTGTCAAAACTGGTGTAGCCCAGAGAAGTAAATGTGCTGATGAGTCTTAGTCTTTAGTGTGTTATTCTCTCATTTCCTCCAGTCTCTGTACAGAGATTATTGTATAATTCAAACCAAGAACCAATGCAACAAGTATGGGAAAGTCCATTTATAATAAACTGTTAGATTTTTGTTTTTGTTTGTTTGCTTTGTGTTTTAACATCTCTCTCCTTTTCTCCTCCTCCTCCTCCTCCTCCTTTTTTGGCTCTATCACAACACAGAATAATAGTGAAAATCAAAATTTACCATGATATTTCTATGTTGACCTAGGTATTAATGACTGAAAAATAAACAATGAATCATATTTTTATGCAAGCCCTTACATTCAACAATGTGTGAACTATAAAGTACAGAAGATAATGAGAAGCAGTTAGAATAACATTTCCCTTTTAACATACAGTGTTTGGGTGAAATGACATTATAGGAAGTTAAATGGGAATTTAAGTAAAGGCCTTTTAAAGTTCTCCTTTAACTCTGTCCTGGGGGAAGAGAAGTGCCTATCTTGAGACACAGTCTTCATTCATTACATGCTAACATTTCAATAGAAGAGGTATCATGGAGTTGCAGAAAGAGTTCTAAAGTAGCAACAGGAAATACCAGTTACAGTTTATGCTACAGTATTAATTAGTCTTTTGTGTTCCTAAAGAAAATTTACCTTATCTAGGCCACACCTTCCTAATTTATAAAAGTAAAAATGCTGGCCTAGATATGATTTGAATTCCCTTTCAAGTCTGGCATTCTGTGATTCTGAATGTAACAACATTTATATTTAAATGCATTGGCAACTGGGCTTGTGGCTCATCTCTGTTGAACATCCTGCAGAAAGAGATAGATATAAAAGATTTCAAAAATTAATTTTAAATTTGCCTTTGCCCCTTGGAAGAGTTCTGCTTCCATTGTATATTATTATAAAGGGACATTTTTTTTTCAAAGAAAGATGTTCTGTAATGTTTATTAATAACAAATGCTTATGAGTCACTCACAGATTTGTTCTATTTGTTGAGAGAAAACCTATCTAGAATTACTTATCCATTAAAAATAAGCATTTTTAAAATGAGCAAGTTCAATAGAGGAGGGTTTTATCCTGAATTGTTAAAACCACATTTAGTCCAGGTTCTTATAGAGGGTCCACCCGCTTTGAAATTCATTTCCGCCAACCAGCACCAGGTATTTCTGAGAAAGACTGGAGGCAGGACAAGAGACCAGAGAGAGCCTTCTATAGTGGAGCAGGTATACAGATGGGGAATGGCTGCCAACGAGTGAATGACAGAAAAAACCTGGCCCAATTTTCTGGATTCTTCTCTGATACAAAGAAAATTTCTTAAACTGTTGGAGGAGGGACAGATAGATTTCCAGCCCCAGGGGAAGATCCAGTCCAGAGGGAGGACAGAAGCAAAGTACTCTGCCTCTAGTGTCTGCCTCAAGAATTCTTGCTTCAAACCCACTGCTTCTAAGGAAAAGAGAGAGGCAAAAATCATCTGTCCCAGGAAGATAACAAGATAATCCACTTGAACCCAGGATCCTGTAAAGAAAAGGTGTGCTACTGTTGGGGGGGGAGCAAGAAACTTTGTCTTACCCCAGAGTCCACAGATGTACAAGAGTCTAAAAGGCTCAGGCACACAGAGCCTGCCTAAAACTGAAGCTGGAATGGAACCTAGCTATCTGACTGGCCCATCATGAGCCTACCGTGGAGAAACCAGCAAGGGTAGTCTGCCTTTAAGGAACTGTAGAGAACCTGCAGAGAGACTGCCTCCTTGGAGCAGATAGGCACCAATAACTGGAGAAAGCTGCCTAAATGCTCACAATAACAGCAGCCCACCGATGGAAGAGGTTGAAGTTTCAGCAATAGGATCTTAGGTTTGAACCTGCAGAGTCCAGATTCTTAGGTTAGAAAGATCTGTAAATGCCCCCAAGACGACCGTAGAGTCAGCTTCAGCCAGCATTACATTTTTCTGTTTCCACTTTATTTTACTTGAGGGGTTGGCACTGACTTTTCTAGAAAATCAGGTTTGGATCTATATCAGTTGGGGAGCTGGAACTGGGACTCCTACATAAACATGTGACTTTTAAACAGCCACATCAGTGTAAAAATAAAATACAAGATCTGACCTTAGGCAAAGGAAGATAGCTCCTCCCAAAAATTTTTAGGAGAATTTATAAGAAAAGCTCTGCCTTCTTGAAATATTTTCATTTGGATTTAAATTCCCTATAAATGAAAGGAAATTAAGTTCAAAAAAGGAAGTTAACAAAAAAAAATTAACAAAAAAGGGAATTAACAACAGATATTCCTGGATGCATGGTTCTTCAAGGAAGAAGCAATTTAAAGCACCTTGAAAAACACAATTTAAAACCAAAATTCTAACAGTTAAACCCTGCTGACTACAAATTAATAGTTTAACTTAAAACTCATAAGAAATAAGCAATCATGGAAGATGATAGGAAGGATCAAACAAAAATCCAGCAGCAAACTTTAAATGTGTAAGAACTTCAGATATCGGAAATCTCATATATAAAATATTAATGTCATAAAATGGAAGTAGATATATATACATTAATCAAAATATAAGTAATAAAAATATATACTATACAATATCAGACAATTTGGAAAGAATAGATGAGAACTTCTAGAAATGAAAATAAATTGAATGCAATTAAAATCTATTTAAATAGATTAGATGTGGCTGAAAAAATGAGCTAACCACCTAATAGATCTGAAGAAATTATTTGGAAACACATTGTAACGACAAAGAGCTTTAAAAATTTAAAAAAGACAATTGAAAGGACATGGAGAAAGTTCTAGTTTCATGTAAATAGAATTCCAGAAAGAAAAACTGAAAGGGTGCCAGGAAATAAAGAAATAGTGAAAATTTTCAAAATTGATAAAAAATTTTAAGAGTTAGGATGCTAAACAAAATATGGGCCCAATTAAGAAAAAAAAAATGATACCTAGACTTGTTACAATTAGACTACTGAACAGTTACCAGGGGAAGTTTTACAATTATCCAGACAGAAAAATGAGTCAGATTTCAGATTATCTAAGAATCAATTATAAATACAGTAACATTAGATTTATCAATACTAAAGATAGAAGCCTGAAATAAAGTGGAATGATCATTGTTAAAAGTTGTCTAATCAGAAAAGCTGCCTTTCTAGCATGAAAGCAAAATGAAACCATTTTCAGACAAACATATTTTCCATCCATAGAACCATACTGAAGAAATTTCTGAACCTAACTGAGAAAGAAGGAATGTGATCCCTGAAGAAATTGATGATATGCAAGAAGGGATGGTAGCAAATAAATTGATACACATGCTACACTGAAGTGAACTTTGAATTCATAACACATTAATAATATTGTCTTAATGTGAAAGTAAAAATAAATGGACAAAGATACTGAATAATAATAATGAATGAGGTAGGTAGGATTAATTGGAGTTAAAGTGGTCCAAGATCTTTGCATTGTTCTGGATGTAAGTAGAAATATTTATTTAGCTTTTTTAGATTTGATAAGTATACATGTAAACATATTAAATTAAGAATGAAAGAATAAAATTAATTTTAAAGATTCTGAGATATATAGAAAAAAAGGAAGAAAAACTCAACTTAAAAGGTGACAGAGGGGCTCCTGGATGGCTCAGTCAGTTGAATGTCTGACTTTGGCTCAGGTCATGATCTCACAGTTCATGAGTTGGAACCCTGTGTCGGGCTCTGTGCTGACAGCTCAGAGCCTGGAGCCTGCTTCATATTCTTTCTGTGTCTCTGGTTCTCTCTACCACTCCCCTGCTCATGCTCTCTCTCTCTCTCTCTCTCACTCGCTCGCTCTCTCTCACTCTCAAAAATAAATAAATATTAAAAAAATTTTTTAAAAGCTGATAGAAAAAAGGAGAAAGATAACTAAACTTAAATGGAAAGCAGCAAATAACACCTTAGAAATATTCCTTCATCAGCAACTGCATTAAGTGGTGTGGACTGACCATTTTAAAAGCAGAGATTTTTAAATTTGCTTTTGAATCAAAATATTTTATAATTTTAAGCTGTTAAATACTTTGATATAGCATCATATTGTAACACAAAACTGATGATGAAATGATGAGAAATATTTTACTATTATATGAACAGATACCACATTTCTTAGCAAAATATAAAGACAAAGGCATGTTTTTTTTCAAATTATTAAAAATGTGGAAAGAAATACTATTGACGAAATGCTTAAAACAAATAATGAATTTTGCTTTCTGAGTTTAAAGAGTACTTATGCATGCCAAGCTTACGTGATATATTCAGTGAAACTGACCCGACATTAGCCCTTAAAAGCATATCATATTATTGAAAGATATGCAATATAAAGTTCATATACTGCAGTCATAATGCAAGTTAATAACGAAAACAAAAAATGAAAAATTCGGAAGTGTGAAAATTAAAACAAACACACTAATAGAGACTTCTAGGCAAGATTAAGTAACAGGGACTAGATATACAACTAGAACAAGACAAAATACATATATAGGACTAAGGCTTTCAAAGTTGGGTACCATGTAATACAGGATTATAATCTTTTAAAGAAGGAAGACAAATTACTTTGAGGATTGTGTCAGTTTATTACCTAGAGACCATTTTTGGGGTCCTAACATAGTAAAGATAGGCACAATTATAGCCATGTAGTCCTGCTGAATTATGTAGACAGAGATCAGTATCTGGGGATAAAAGATGGCTCTAATTCAGGGAAAAGAGGTTGTTCCAGAGCAAGCCCTGGAGGTATATATAGGGAGTTCCTCTTGAGTCTTTGAATACTGATAGCCACATGCATGTGAAGAAACTACACAAAACTGGGGAAAGAACAGAAACTCACCTGTATGTAGTAGGTAAAACAATTCTAGGAACTCACAGGAGTCTAGCTAGACTGTGTTCTCATGAGTCAGAAAGAGAGACATCATAAATAAATGGGACATGGGAAAGAATACGAAGAGTGTTGTCTTACTAGTGGTTTAAATTAGCCCTCATGACTGCTTTGGATTTACCATAACAAATCTTAAAATAAGCATCAAAAAAAAAAAAAAAAAGATTCCACGAAACTTAACTGCATGCCAGAACAAAATGAAGCACCCCCAAATGTAAAACTCACAATGGCATGCTTCCAACACAAAATTAACAGGCATAAAAACAGGAAATTATAATGCATAACCAGAAGAAAAAAAACTGTGGAACTAGTAGAAGGTATTTTAAGGCAGTTATAAATATGCCCCAAAAGAATGTACAGGTGACTGAAACAAAGAGAAATAGATGATAAAATATGAGGGCATATGATTTAAAGTAGTTGGGACATGAGAGGTGGAGAGCCACTAGAGAAAGGGTTGCAAGACATGCACTGTCATTGAAGGGTAGCCACAATTTCCATAAAAATGAGGGAGTGAAGGAAATACTGAGAAAAGAGCTTAAGGGCTTAGATGGTATTGTTGATGATTGACAGTGTATGAGTTACAGGGGGCCTTGTGGAAAGGATTCATGAGATCCACTATGACAATGAGACTAGGCAAAAAATCAGCATGCAGAGGCTGAAAAGAATAAAAGTGTTGGATTAGTGATGGAATATCAGGGAGACTTGGTTTTCTGGTTGTGAATGAGATAAAAATATATAAGACATGATAAAATTAGTTCTGACGGTCTTTTCAGAAAAGATGATTCATAATTTCGTGCTGTAAACTTTTCTCAGAAAAGTGGTCAGCTAGGCACTTATCCCTGGGTACAAGCTAGCATTTTAGCCTAGTGTGGGAAGTGAGGGATAGGGATAATGTGTGGGTTCACCCCTGGGAACATGGAGGTTCCTTCAGCTTCCTTATCAGTGGGTGCTTTTGCATCTGGGAGAAGGACAGTGTTATAGAATACTGGGGAGTTGTATGAGCCTCCTTTAATTTCTCCTGCAGATATTCTTTCTGGTGAGAGTGGAGGAGTTTTCATAAGAAATACTTTAAATCAATGTGCAGGTGGTTGTATTTGGATGGTTCAGTCTCTTAATGTGAATAATATGAATAAACTCGAATTTAATATAAGAATGATCTAGAATATTTTATGTATTCTCATATTAGAATAAAGGGTTTGGATTTGAAGATTTCTAAGTTCTTTTCCATCTCTCAGACTTTGTAGGATATATCTACTCATTTTTCAGTGTTTGGGCAAAATGTTTCCTCCAATAACATAACACTGAAGATAATCTTCATTTGAGTAAGGAGATATTAAGATAGAATGTTGACGACACCAATGGTATGATTATTCTCCATACTGAAATGGGAACTGTATGTTCTCATGAATTGAGAAAATTTTAAAGTTTCAAAAGTTTTATACATATGCCATATACATAGAGATGTAATCCATTATCATTCTCAAAAATGTATTGATTTATTTTTTCCTTTGGTGCTTAACTGTATAATACTTATTCAGTACCAGCTATGTACTTGTCACTTGACTAATGCCATCAGTTAAAAAATCACATTACAATAGTGATGAAGAGGAAGCATGATAATAAATGACAAACTGCCTAATAGTACTGAAGATGACATTTCAGAGAGAGTGATTAATGAGTTTGATAATTGGATTACATGTCTAAGATGGACATGGAGGAAGGTATTTAACACAATGGAAAATTGCTGTTAAAAGCCATTGAGACATGAAATGGACTAGTATGTACAGGAAGGTGGAAGTCTATTAGCAAAGGCCATTGTAATACAGAGTGCTTGTTGATGTGTGAGAGGGACAGAAGGTGTAGGAAAGAGGCAGACTATACAGAGACAGAACACTACTTCAGAAAGTTTAGATTTTATCTTATACCACTGGGAACTGACTGGATACTTTTAAGCAGAAAAAATGCTGTGATCAAAATTCAGTTTTAATTTAGTTCCATGTAAATTATGGACTGCAAGTGATTAGACTGGAGAAATGCTGATGAGTAGAGCCATAACAGTATGTCAGGGGGAAAGGATGTGTTGAAATGACAAGTGATTGTAGGGTACAGAGGAACTGAAGGAAAGAAATATTTATTTGAGTGTGGGGCATGGAAGAATTTTGGCAATGTGATGTGGGTAAAGGCAAGCTGTACAACTAGAATGGCATCAACATCTCAGGCTTCTCTAGAGAAAGGACTAGAGTAGGGGGTAGCAGATTTGAAAGTGTTGTATATGAGGAATTCATTTGTTTATATTACTCAGTGTTTACTTTGTTCCTGCTAGGTTTATGGAGCTGTGCTAGCCATGGTGTTATACTCCAAGCCCTTGTAATGAGGGATTTTACAGTCCTGATAGGGCTGTGGGCAAAACCATACTCAACTAAATTACTGTATTATATGGGTCAGATCTCTCAGTTGCAAGCACTAGACACTAATTTTGATCCTTTTAATCCTAGAATAAATTTATCAGAAAGAATACTGAATGAACACTAAAGAATGAAAGAAAGGTGGAAATACAGGTTTGAGGTTACAAACACTGGAGGAGAAAAAAAAAAAAGCCCAGTAAGAGGGGGTTCTGCCTGAAGTCCTGTTACCTCCACATCTCTGCAAGAGCAAGTTGCTACCCTATATTGTGGCAACATCTGCAGGCTCCAGAGAGTTTTTATCAGCTCCCTATTTCTTTGTGTCACTAGCATCTGATGTCTTAGGAGGATGCTTCTGATTGTGAGAATCCCTGGGACACTACCTAACAAGCCTACAGTATTGCAAAGAGGACCTGGGAAAGTGAGAAACTGGCATTTACATTATATATGGTGCCAGTGGGCTGTTTCATACCAAGATTGATGATGGGAATAATGCCCCTACTCCCAATTAAAAAAATAATAATAAAGAAAAAGATATCTACATTCTTGGTGGCCAACAATATGTATGAAAAATGGTAAGAAATTATAGGACTGGTACTTAATCTGGTTCTGTAGGGTCACATATTGTTTGTGGAAGAAATGATGCCTGAATTGGTATGAAGGAAGAGTAAGTGAAAATAACAAATCTTGGAGCTGAGGGATGTGGGAGGGGTCATTAAGCATTAGAACTGGAGATAACAGTAAAGTTTCTGTTCAAAGAAAATTTTGTGTTTGCTTGTGTGTTTTGGACAGTTGACTACCAGAGTGCCAAGGGGGTGAGTTAAATCTGGGCAAAAGGTAAAGCTTCATAGCATGAGCAAAATTAGGAAGATTAGATATTTTTCATGAAAGCAGTGTGAAGTCAATGAAACATTTTATGCTGGAAAAGGGGAGATAATATTGTTTTAATTTTACTTTAATTATGGATTCACCAAGAGTTGCAACAACAACATAAAAACCATAGAGAAGCTCCATGTACTCTTCACCCATGGAGCTCTTGATAATTTCGCCATTTTTATGTGTGTGTGTTTCTGGCAATTTTATCACATGTGTAGATTTATGTGATCACCACCACAGTCAAGATACAAAAGTGTTTCAACACACAGGTTCCCCAGTGCTATTCCTTTATAGCTACATCTGCCCCTTCTCCACCCCAACCATCCCTGAAATGTGGCAACTACTAATCTGTTCTCCATTTTTATAATTTTGTTATTTTAAGAATGTTGCATAAATGGAATCGTATGTAATCTTTTAAATTTAAATTTTTTCAGTCATCGTGCTTCCCTTAATATACATCTAAGTTGCTACTTTGGCCTTATTCATTCCTTATAATTGCTGATTAGTTTTCCATGGTGCAGATATACCAAAGTTTGTTTAACCTTTTACTCATTGAGGGGCATTTGGGTTATTTCCTATTTTGGCTGTTATGAATAAAGTTGCTATAAACATTTGTGCAAAGGTTTTTGCATGAATGTGATTGACTTTTCATTTTCTTGGGATAAATCCTGGGTCAGATGATACTTACCTGTGCAGTTTTAACAAAACTGCCTATTTTGCAGAATATCCACACCATTTTACATTCTCACCAACAATGTATGAGTTATCCAGTGTCTCTACATCCTTGCCAGCATTTGGTGTTGTCGCTTTTTTTTTTTTTTTTAATTTTAGCTATTCTGTGATAGGTGTGTACTGATAATATATCAGTGTGATTTTAGCATTTCACTAATGGCTAATGGTATTGGATATCTTAATAAATTTTTTTTAATGTTTATTTTTTTTTTGAGAGAGACAGAGCACAAATGGGGGAGGAGCAGAGAGAGAGGGAGACACAGAATCTGAAGTAGGCTCCAGGCTCTAAGTTGTCTGCACAGAGCCTGAAGTGGGGCGCGATCTCACGAGCTGTGAGATCATGACCTGAACTGAAGTCGGATATTTTACTGACTGAGCCACCCAGGTGCCCTGGAATTGGATATCTTTAAATGTGCTTATTTTGTATTTGTGTATATTTTGGTGAAGTGTCTGTTCATGTATTTTGCCCATTTTCTAATTGATGTGTTATATTTTTGCTGTTGAACTTTGAAAGTTCTTTTTATATTCTGGATACTAACTTTTTGTCAGATACATGGTTTTCACATTTTTTATCCAAGTCTGTAACTTGTCTTTTCATGCTCTTTAAATTACCTTTGAGAAGAAGTTTTTAATTTTTGGACAGGTTCAAGGAATCAATATTTTTCCTTTTATAGGTAATGTTTTTAATGTTAAGTCTAAGAACTCTTCACCTAATTCTAGATCCTGAGGGTTATTTTCTATTTTTGACTCTAAATTCTTACAGTTTTATGTTTTACATTTAAGGCTATGATGGATATTGAATTAATTTTGTATAAAATGTAAGGTGAGATGTTTTTAACCTTTGGATGTCCAGTTACTTTAGCATTATTTGATGAAAAAGTTATCCATCCTACATTGAATTGCTTTTACATCTTTATCAGAAATCAGCTTGGGCATATTGTGTGGACCTATTTCTATTTTGTTCCACTGATCTAGAGTAAAGTGGGAGGAATAATTCTTACTGATATTAAGGCTTACTATGTAGCTAACCAATACAGTGTGGTATTAGTAGAAGGAAACGCATAGGCATAGGTCCTTTGCTTTTCCATATAAATTTTAGAATAAACTAAAACAATTTTGAAAAAGAAGAGTGAAGTGAGAGGAGTCATTCTTACTGATGTTAAGGTTTACTATAGAAGACTAAATCTATAAATCAACTTGGGGATAATTGATATCTTTAGTGCACTGAGTTTCTGATACATGTACAGGTTATGACTCTTTCTATTAAATCTTCTTTAATTTATTTCATAGTATTTTATTGTTTCTAGAATACAGATTCCCTACAAGTCTTTGTGGATTTATACCAAGTATTTCATTTGCTTTGACATTATTATAAATTTTATCGTGTGAAAGAAATATTTTTGGCTTTAAGTTTTAGATAGGTTCTATTATATATAATGCAAAGAGAACATAAGGAAAAAGACAGGTAGGGAATGGGAAACACTGGAGTTGGAAGGTCAGTAATAAGATACTCGAAATAGCCTAAGTGAGATTATTTGGCCTGAGTTACATTAGTAGTAGTAGAAGTAGAGATAAATTAATTTCACTGTCAGCATGTGAAATATCTAGGTAATTAAAATTGTTTACAATTAGGGGAGACAAGAGAAGTGAAGATAAAACTTTAAGTATCATTGGCACTTATAGAGGAGGTGAAACTATGGGCATACTTTTGCTTGTGGAGAATACATACAGTGGGGAGAGACAAGAACTAAGAAATGAATCATAGGATTATCTGTATTCAAAAACAGGCTGAAAGAGAAACAAGTCAAGATTAAACAGGAGTGGTATGAGGGAAGAACCAAGGAAGAATGATGTCACAAAAGCCAAGGAAAGGAATTTTAATAAGAAAGGTAGTGAACAAAGTCAACTCTTCCAGTGTAATGTAACATGCCACAGAATTTTTAGTTTTCAAGATGGTAGCCTTGGTGTTTGTAGCATTCAGAAGACTGCAGGTCTAGTTCTGTCACTTAATAGCTGTATGACCTTGGGCAAATTGCTTGTTCCTCTTCTATCTCATCTTCTCCATTTGTAAACTAGAATAATAGCTATACTTACCTTATAGGTTTTTGTGAAGATCAAAGTACTTAATAAAGTCTCAGAATGATGCTAGCAATATAGTAAACAGCTGGAAACTTTATTAGTAATTATTGAGAAACTGTCAGGTGATAATTGGAGAAAATAAATCTTTCTCAGTGGAAGATGTAGACAAGGTCACTCTGTGACCTTGAAAGGAATAAGACAGAGACGTGGCCCTTCATATCTCTATAACAAGCCCTTCTAACCAAAATGAGTGATTACTGCTTCTTTACTGGTGATAACTCTAATCCCTTTTTAGTTATTTCCACCTCCTAGATAATTGTTAAAATACAAAATATCCAAATTGGCCACACTTCTTAACAGATCTAATCTAGGTCAGAATTCCTTAATTTCTCTTTATAACCATTGGAGAAAACTCAAACCCTGTAAGAAGTCACTTCAGACTCCCCCTTACGGGGAAATTTCCACATTTCCTTGAATTAAGTTCTTAACAGTACCAAGTGAAATGAAACTTAATTTGTTTGACTTCAAGTATATTCCTAAAGATTTTGGCTAGCTAACATCAATATTATCGTAATTATCATCATTATTATTCAACAATGCATATCCTTTACCTAACATAGTATTTTGCAACAAAATGTGCTCAAAATACTTGATGAATAGGTTAAAAAGGAACTGACAATTAGGAAGCACTTGGCTTCAAGTAGGGCAGTTTCAGTAGTGGAAAGGCAAATCAAGCTGCAGTGGGCTGAGATGTGACCAGAGGAAAAGATGATGAAGACTTCCAGCCCCCAACTGCCCATAAGCTAACCTCATGTACTGCTCCAGTACCCTATCTCAAAAACTCGGTTGTGCAAGGTAAGAGTATAATACAGAGACAGCTAATTGAAGTATGCCCTGTTGAGATATGTTAGGCAATTAACTTTCAAATAAAAGGACTTCAAAATCTCATGCCTTTTGAGATTATTGACTTGTTTTTCTCAAAAGTTAATTTTCTTCTATTAATGTAAGACTGTGTAACTTTTGGGTAACCAGTGATTGTGAGTCCTCCACCCTTTCATAATATGTAGCATCTAAGTTGATCTTCTCATGGAAATCAGAAAATCAAATTTGGCTGGCATGTATGTGAACTTGAGTGTATGCTGAAGGTAACTTTCTTTGAGGAAAATGCATGATTATTAATGCATGATTGTATAGTTTTGATGCAAGCTCATGTTTAAACTCCTTGGATCTTGAAAGAGTTCCAAATAAAAATTCATTCTACATATCCAGCAGTTAAACGATTTGAAAAGAACAGATTGAGCAAACTTAAGGGACTAATCAAAACTCAGAATAATGAAATAATTAAAATAGATTTAATTAATCCAAATTAATTAATCCTAATAGTTGCCTTACATTTAGGGATTTTCTTACCCTCTCTTATTTCTGTTTCATCATCTGTAAAATACATATATACGTATCTATTTCATATTGTTAACATAAGAATTAAAAGCAATAGTATACATTGAATATACTATATGTGGTATGTTCCTGCCAGTTAAGAAGCTCTCATTACATGTTAGTTAGCAGCATTCCATTTCCTGCCTAAAAAGTTACCAAGCTATGGTTATAGAGTCAAGTTTTAGCTCATTAAGCTGTGTTAACATTATACATTAAATATTTAAGTTGATAACTTTCTTTAATGCAATAAAATCTAGATTTCCACAAGCATTTAGACCAGATTATTATTTAAAACTCAATTCTATCTTCAAATACTGTTACTGTGTTTAAGAAAATTTGTGCTGTATTTTTTTCCTGAGCTCCAGCAATTAGATGTTAATTGAGTACATATATGTGCATAATATTGGAAAATAAACTTTTTATTATAGACAGTAAAATAAATTTAGCATATATTTGTAATCTAAGCAAATTTCTTAAAACATGGGTCAACAAAAAGTCTAGTTTTTATAAAAAGTGATGGTTTACATATTTTTAATGTTTTTTAATGACTAGTATAGCATTTTCAATTTGATTCAGGCGTATATATCAAATTTTTTCACATAAAGCCAACAGTTTTAAAGGATTTTTTTTTTTTAGCAAAGGCAACATAATAAACTATTTTTATTTTTAGCTTGAAGGCAGGTTATTCTGTTTGCTTAAATTGTTCAATCACTCTTTAGAACTATCCGGCATTCTGCCTGTTTCTTCTGCCTAAAACAAGCAGTCAATTTTAATTAACTTGGTGCACAGAAGTCTTTGGCATTTGTGGAAACTGGGCACACAGCCAATCCTCAAAACACCACTGATCAATTTGCCTAGAATGAAGTAAAGAAATGGAAGATAGTGGCTTTGAAGAGCTATTGAGTGTTATCCTAAAATTGAACATATATAAATCCAAAATTAAAATTTAAAAACAATTTTGACTCAGGTAAAATGTAATGGCATGTTGAAAAATTACAGATTTAGCAATTATTTGGAAGTTTTTCATGTGAGTGAATGATGAGTGGTTAAAGGCCTAATTTTATTTTTTATTTTTAGCATTCACTTAAACAGTGTCCCATGGGTATTAAGGCAACAGTTTAGGAGGAAGGTTGATGAGATTCTTGGACTGATTCTGTGAGGAGTCATTAAGGTGATAAAGTTATATATTCTGTTTCAAAGAATAGCAACACTTGCTATGATACAGTCTCTGAAAAACAAACCTCCTGGTCTTTAAAATATTCAGCTTCTGTTATAAAGCAGGAAGCATACGACTAATAAGCCTGGTGTACATGCATAAATGTAAATTACCTTACCATTGCTCCCAAAATCACAGTTACATTTAGCTTTTTAAACATTTTACATGATAGCGTCTTAGAAATGGGAGATTTTCTCCATCTTTCCAAAATATATTCCTTTAGTCAACAAGAATCTTTCATTTTAAGGAGGAAATTTATTCTATTATATAAGAAGAAATCTTGTGATTCTCAAACAGATATATCATATACTAAGAATGGAAAAGTCAAAATTTCAACCTAAACAATGTTTTACGAAATAAAAATAACTTTGGTTTTCTTTTCCCTGTGAGTAAACTACACTGGAAACTAGTGGATTTTGTTTTGTTTTGTTTCAGATTGCTTCTCCTTTTGCTATACATGCTTTCCAGTTTTATTGAGAAATAATTGACATATATCACTATGTGAGTTTAAGACACACAGCATGATGGTTTGATTTACGTATATTATGCAAAGATTACCATAATAAGTCCAGCCAACATCCATCTTCTCATATGGATAAAGTAAAAAGAAAAGAAAAAGAAAAACTATCTCTTTGAGATGAGAACTCTTGGGATCTACTCTCTTAATTACTTTCCTATATACTACACAGCAGTGTTAGCTATAGTTACCACGTTTTACATTACATCCCTAGTACTTGTTTATCTTGCAACTCGAACTTTGTACCCTTTGACCACCTTCCTTGAAATCTTCCCCTAACCTCTGATAACCACAGGTCTGATCTCCTTTCCTATGAGGTTTATAATTAGATGCCACATATAACTGAGATTATACAGTATCGGTCTTCCTCTGACTTATTTCATTTAGCATAATGTCTTTAAGTTCTATCCATGTTGTTGTTTGTGGTAGGATTTCTTCATTTTAATGGCTATATAATGTTTCATTTTATACACACATATACACATACACATCCCTCACAACTTCTTTATTTATTCATCCATTGATGGACACTTCTCTTGTTTCTGTATCTTTGCTATTGTAAATAATGGTGCTATGAACATGCGGTTACAAATATCTTTGTGAGTTGGAGTTTTCATTTCATTTAGATATATTCCCGGAAGGAGAATTGCTAACAATGTTCTGATTTTAATTTTTTGAGAATCCTCCATACTATTTTCCACAGTGGCTGTATCAATTTACAATCCCACCAGTAGTGCACAAAGTTCCCTGTTCTCCACATCTGTGCCATCATTTGTTATCTCTTGTCTTTTTCAGGCTGATCATTCAAACAGGGATGAGGTGATGTTTCACTGTAGTTTTAATTGCATTTCCCCAATGACTAATGATGTTAAGCATCTTTTTACGTACCTATAAGACTCTTGTGCCTCCTATGGAGAAATGTCTGTTCAAGTCTTTTGCCTATTTTTTAGTTGGGTTATTTGTTTTTTATTACTGCATTGTATGAGGGTTTTTTTATTTTTACTTTTTGATGTTAACCCTTATCAGATAAATGGTTAGAAAATAGTTATTTCCATTCTGTAGGCTATCGTTTTACTTTGTTGATGTTTTCTTTTGCTGTGCAGTGCTATATATTTTTGATAGTTCTATTAAATAAAAACAATTAAAAGCACATTAATAGTATAACATTGACTACTAATGAGAAAACTACATTTTCCCCTACAATTATTGCATAATATGACCTGATATTTTTCTGAGATTTCACAAATTAGAAAATGTGTGTCATCATGCATTTCATTCTTTCTGACCAAGTGCCAAGTTATACTACATGGTCAGAATTGAATGGAAAGAATTGAATTAAATTTGGTTTATTTGCTCTTACAACTGGTATGTAGCATGTGGAAAAGTGACGTGTCAGCATATTATAGAATAATTGGAATACAACAGAAACAAACATGGGAGTTACTTTAGCATTATACACAAACACATATTTGAGGCCCTATTATTGTCACTACTTAATTACTCAAAGGTAGTTAACAAAGTTCATTATAAAGTCCATATTCCTTGCTCGTATGTTAGTGTTACAAGTATTTTCAGTAATGTGTAATAATGGAGGAGGGTCCTCTCTGAAGACTAAAGCAAGTTCAAGCTTTGGAGATCATTGAATATTTATTTTTATGAAATCTTAAAAAGTGATATTAAAATGTAGAAGATAGATAAGAGGAGGGAGCACTTAAGTCAAAGAAGATGAGGAGGCCAGAACTTACCAGCTCTCCATGCCACCAATTATTCTCAGCATTGACTTCACAAACACATTTGATAATTGTCTAGACTTGCAAAGATTAGTTTGAAGAGCAGTGGTTTAACCTATTGTATAGAATTTATATGAGCCATTTTTAAGAGAAATTATTTTAGATTTAGTAGATGTTCAGATTTAAACAAATCATTAAACCTTAGGGCATTTTTCTTTCTTTTTTAGGTCAGTTATAATTCTTAATGCATCCTTTCTCCCTCCCACCACATACACATTTGTAAGAATTACAAAGATAAAATAGATTTGAACATGCATTTGAACATGCTTGTCCTCCATTGAACTGGAGGACAAGGAGGGGTTAAAGGGATTGTAATTATTTGTGAATGGAGTCTCTAGTGGAGAACGGAATATATTTAGGTAAAAACTTGTGTGGGTGGACAGATCAGGTCAGCTTAAAACAGATGTTTTCTGTTGTGAGAACAGCGACGCATCGTCAGCATGATCTCATGTGGAAGCCTTTTCTGATCCACCAGGAGGCACTGGTACAACTTTTCTTTACCCATATCCTATTCATTGTCCAACATGCGGTATTATTACTGTTTGCTTTTGTGTCTTTCTAATCCAATAGACTTTGGAATAATTCATGACTGGAACTATTTTACTTATCTCTGTATAATCACATAGTATAACCCCTTTATATCAGCTCATAGCACAGAGTAGCTGCCCAATCTACGTTTGCTAAAAGACTTGCTAATTGAAAAAAAAAATGAATGACGTATGTAATGTAATCGTGTCATTAAGAAAATCTCCTGCATTGCAAAACCTGATCAGTGACTCATGAAGCAAGAAAATGTAGTAACTTAAAATTCCTTTTCTGCCTTGGCCTTTATCTTTTTGCATTTCCTTTCAACCAATAGTCGAAAGGTTTAAAAATTACTATCATTAATTAATAATTTTTAAGTAATAATCAAAAAATTAAATACTACTAAAAATATTGCTAAATTATTGTTCAATCAACAGTTTAAAAACTATTAAAATTTTTAACTCGAACTCTGGGGTTACAGGAAGCTTATTAAGCTTGGAGTTTATAGGAAACAGCTGCTTCCTAGTTTTCTATATTTAACATCTTTACTGGCAATAGATAATCCTTTCCATTGTTCATATTCTCTCTCATAATTTACTTTCTTTTTTGATTCTTTTTTTATGTATTTCACTTACTGTTAATCACTAACTCAATCATTAATTCATTAAACATTTAGGAGCTATTATATGACAAGCAGTGAAATGAGGTATGGGAAAATGGAAACAGCTAAGACATTGACCCCATTCTTAAAGGCTCATAATCAACTGGAGAAGGCAGGAAAAACCACAGATGTGACTCCTTGTTTCTCGAACTCCTGGAACTAAGCACTAAAACTACAGTCATAATGAGAGTAGCAAGATTCTATTTCTGTTTTTAATCTATCCAACAATTATGGAAAGGTCAGGACCTCGGAGAGGTATATTAGGGAAGGGAACCTGGGTGGCTCACTTGGTTGAGCTTCGGACTCTTGAATTCAGTTCAGGTCATGATCCCAGGGCCGTGGGTTCGAGCCCTGCATCACACTTGGCACTGAGCATGGAGCTTGCTTAAGGTTCTCTCTCTCTTTCCCTTGCCCCTTTCCCCAGCTTGTGTGTGCTCTCTCTCTCTAAAGTAAATATTTTTAGGGACTCCTGGGTGGCTCAGTTGGTTAAGCCTCTGACTCTTGCTTTTGGCTCAGGTCATGATCTCACGGTTAGGTTTGTGAGTTTAAGCCCTGCATTGGGCTCTGCGATGACAGTGCAGCGCCTACTTGGGATTCTCTCTCTGCCTCTGCCCCATTCACTCTCTCTGTCTCTCTCTCTCAAAAATAAATAGATACACTTAAAATTTTTTTATTTAAAAAATTAAAAAATAAAATAAATACATATGTTTAAAGTATTTTAAGGAGTCCCTGGAACATTAAGTATGCTCATGAGGTCCGCTATTTAACCTATAATACTGAAATGGACATTTTACTTCTTGATATATGATTTTTGTGGAAGAGCCAGATGCCCACATGCAGGACATTGCATATGTTGATATTGAATGTACCTGTGAGGCTGTGAGACAGCTGTTGTTGCCACTGCAACACTGCCTTGAATCTGGCAAAAAGCCTTCTGAATCAGCCACTGCTGCCCTCTGCTCTCACTCTTCTTATAGAGAGAAGTGTTCAGTGGTGGCAAGATGCATGATAATTGAGGTCCAACTGAACTGAGGCCACACCTTGTCCCCTTCATTCAGAAAATTTTAAAAAGCCTTAAACATGTCTCCTTAACCTTTCTGAGTCTCACCTTGGTCATTTACGAAATTGATATGTCTACCTTGCTATATTAGTATGCAGACTCAATATGATACAGGACTACAAATATTTAATTATAAAATTTTCTAAACTCCAGGATTACAAGGATGTAATTTTCCTGTCAGGTCGGGTGCAGAAATTGTGTAGTATCTCAATAAATAAGCCTGATAAATCTAAATGAACTACTACTAAGTCACCACTGCTTTTCCTTGTATATCTTCCCTTAAAGTAGAGACAGCAGGTTTCTCTTCTATAACCTTTGTCTTAATATCATGTTTTTTTTTTCTAATTCTAAAAAGTTACAGGGCTAAAGACAAAGTGAACATCTATTGATTTCATTTTGGCTATTAGAGGACTTGGGACTACTCTGCTTAGAGGGTTAACATGGAAAAGGTATAATGCAATAAAATATGTATTTAAAAAACAATCACTAGCACATGTGTATTTTCTTATGAAAAAATATGCTTTAGCTAGACATAGCTCACCCATACTAAGCTGATAATATCTCCATGGTGTCCCCCAAATCCAAAATGTGATACAATCATACCTCCTGTTTGTAACCCTAATGGTAAACTTTCCCTCCTTCTGGGCATTGACTGTCAAAAACTATGAAGGTTCTGAAATGTTACTCTATTTTCAAGCTGCCAAGTCAGCCTGCCACATTCTCATAGGTGTTGATGGAAGACGCAGGACTCTTGGATCAAAGATGAAGTCAAGGGGCGCCTGGGTGGCTCAGTCGGTTAAGCGTCCGACTTCAGCTCAGGTCACGATCTCGCGATCTCGCGGTCCGTGAGTTCGAGCCCCGCGTCGGGCTCTGGGCTGATGGCTCAGAGCCTGGAGCCTGCTTCCGATTCTGTGTCTCCCTCTCTCTCTGCTCTTCCCCCGTTCATGCTCTGTCTCTCTCTCTGTCTCAAAAATAAATAAACGTTAAAAAAAAATTAAAAAAAAAAGATGAAGTCAAGTTTATTTACATAAATAACAATGGCCAAAATATCAGTGCTTTTGCATTGATTCTCTAAATTCTACTTCTTACAGCATAACCTGAAAAGGACCATGTGATGGCTGCATATATGATATGTTTCATTATAGGAGAGGAACACCAAGCTTAAGGAACCCAGAAATTATAATGGGCAGTAAGCCCTTTGGTCCAGAGGGGAAACATTGCCTTTAATACACTGTGCAGTAAGTAGCCTGTCCTTGGCTTGGAGAGGGACACTATCTCTATCTTCCAATGATGGTTGCTATATAAACATTCTTAAAGAGATAGTGAAGGACAAAATGTTTTGCTATAAAACATGGAGAAACACAGGAGACCAGTGAAGACTGGCCCAGTCCTTGAACCTTGTCTAGCCCTTTAACTTCTTTAATAATTATAATAATTATAATAATATATTTATCAGTACACAAATACAAAGCAATACATCACAGCACGTTTTCTAGAGTCTTTAGGAAACCATAATTTTAAAATGTTCTATTGAAGTCAAAACAAATTTTACATACATGGTGAACAATGTGTTTTATGTCCTTTCCCCCCATTTTCCCTCCTTATGGATTTAAAAAAAAAAGGAATTTTATCTCCTCTCTGAAAATGTATAGAGTTTATTTCTTTTACTTTCATTTTATCATGGTTCAACATAAACTATCCTATAATTATGAGGCAATATTTCCCATGTCTCAAGTAATCTTTTGGTAGTTGATTCATGTTTGTTTACATACTTCGGGCATCCTTTTACTAGATGCTCCTATATAATAGTGTATTGATTTTATTTCTAATCCATGATGCAGCTGCAAATAAGGATCAACAATTTAAATATCTGTTCATTTTCTTGTTTTAACCAAGCAATATTTTCAGGAGATTGCATCATAAAAAATAACTGTTGTGAATAACATAACCAGTTGCTGGAGGGAATGGGCATAGTATTCTTGTTAGGGAACAGAATGCCCATGATTATAACTAGAACAGATTGCTTACAGGAGCAGAATCTGCACAATGGCTCATTGGTAATAATGGATCAAGGGCTGTAGGGGAGGCAAAGGTATTGTCCAAGGTTGGTATTTTTTCTTACATGCACGGTGCTTCTAATAAGTGAGAACAGCTGTAGAGTAACACCCCTGCCCTTGCTTATTATAAATCATTCACACTTTGGCATTAGAAATATGAGCAGACCCTACAGGAAAGAATGGATTCCAGTTCAACAATAGAGACCATTTGCAAATGAAGAAAAAAAATGTATGAAGCTATATTATTTCCAGGATTGGACTGTGTCACCAATTGGAAATGAGGAAAACATCTGCTACTGGTTTGTTTGGAAATTTTATTTTTTAAAAAAAAATTTTATTAATGTTTATTCACTTTTCAGAGGCAGAGAGAGAGACAGAGTATGAGCGGGATAGGGGCAGAGAGAGAAGGAGACACAGAATCTGAAGCAGGCTCCACGCTCTGAGCTGTTAGCACAGAGCCCGAAGTGGGTCTCGAACCCATGAACCATGAGATCATGACCTGAGCCAAAGTTGGATGCTTAACCTACTGAGCCACCCAGGTGCCCCAAATATAGCTGTTTCCTGATCAGATCTGTGGGTGCTTAAATTTGACATCCCAGTTAATCCAGTAACAATCATTTAATGTCATATTTAATATTAAATACAAGTTAGAGCATAGTGCAATGCACTTGATTTCAATTAAAAATATTATAGTATTTGAGAAATTACTTGAAAATAAAGTAGATTTTAAGGCCAATATAAACTTTCATGTCATATTATATGTGTATGCATGCATGAGAGGAAAGGCAGCTGAACATGTTTGAAATATTTATGTAACAGACATGTTTACTTCCTTCACCTTTACATGACTTCAGATAAACTATGTGTAGCAGAGTATCTGTAAGAATTTAAGATCATTGTTGGGCTATCTAGAAAGCCCATAGGATCTTTTTACAGGACAGATAAAGAAACTTTAGGAAAGTGTTTTGTTTTGTTTTGTTCTTATATATGATACCCTCTCACTACAATGTTGTTCTCATTTAGTGATTGTGGCAGATTCCAGTAGAGGCCATAAAATGTAAGAAAATTTTACTAAAAGCTCTCCAACCTTAGAAGCACAAAGAAATTTTTTTTGACCCTTGCATGATAGGAAACGTTCTGAGTACAGCCAGGAAGTCAGTAGCCTGATCAATTGGCTCTGTATCAATCACTGTGGCAACATCAGCAAAAACTGTATGAAGGATAGTCTTGGTTTTCTTCTACAAATTTGCTCCCAATCCTTTCTCAAAAGAGACTGACCTCTATTGACTGAATCATACAGGTTCCCTAGCCGCCCCCCCACACTTTTTCTTTTTGATTTGCTTTAGATAATACCAGTTTCATACTGATAGACTACAATGCTAGCTAGAAATGTAGGCCCATGATTATGAGAATATGGATAAAAATTAAGACAATTCTATATATACTTATAAAAGAATTTAGTAAGTTTTAAGCTTAGGAATAAAAACTAGAACATTTGAATTAGTACCTATGAAGTAAAATAGAATTTCAGCTAATCTTTTTGGGTTGAACATGACTTACATTTGAAGAACTATAGGCACAGAGCAATTGTGATTTTTTTTTTTTTTTGCTTGAAGGAAATAGCTTAACTGTTAAATGTCTATTTTAAATAACAGCAAAAATGTAAACTGCAAATACATACATATTTTTTCTCTAGTATCCAAAGTTTCATTTCAAACAGAATTGCAAAAATAATACTACCCCACTGTGTAATGGAAATGAGAAATGCAAAGGCCATTAAAGAGGATGGTGAATTTATACAGTGCATTAGCACCAGAGAATATAGCATGGATATTCCTTAAAAATTCAGTGTTTAATGACACTTGGATTTACACTACTATCTGTCTGAGCTGTTAAATCCATGATGAGATAATAGTGTACCTTATCTTGCCAAAGAATTGTGAGATGATTTTGTCCATAGTAGTGTCTCAATTTGTTTATTTAACAATGAAGAAATAGTTCACATTAAACACCCTGAACACCGGAAAAACAATAACACATTAGTTCTTATCTAACTAAAACAGAGCAAAATCAGATAAAGCTCATCTATGTTGTTTGTGGGTGCTGGTTCCTGATGTTTTTGTTCAGCATTTAGTACTGAGGAGTCAATGAAGGCAATAGAGCTCTGTCCTCTGTACCCCTTCCACATTCATATCACCTTGCCTCCTCCCCACCCCCAAAAAGAGGAGCCTGAACGGGTGCACTAATGAATATATACCCATATTCAAATGTATATTTTATATACATCTCTATGTGAATTTTAAGCATATAAATATATGACCTATATTCAAATGTGAGTTTTATACCTCTTTTCAAGCTTTATTATGAAAATGATGCTTTTTTGTGTGTGTTTGTGTTTGAAGCTTTCAGTATTCAGTTATTAGGATTTCAAATATTAGTAAAACATGGCCTTCAGTGGATTTTTCAAAGTAAATGATACTTTGTGAATAGCAACTCCAAATTCAAATAAAAATGTTGTCAGATCTTATTCATAAATTTCTTTCGCTTTTCTTAATTTGATGGTTAGGGGCGCCTGGGTGGCTCAGTCGGTTGAGCGTCCCACTTTGGCTCAGGTCATGATCTCACGGTCTGTGAGTTCAAGCCCCACGTCAGGCTCTGTGCTGACAGCTCGGAGCCTGCAACCTGCTTCAGATTCTGTGTTTCCCTCTCTCTCTGCCCCTCCCCCACTCATGCCCTGTCTGTCAAAAGTAAATAAACATTAAAAAAAAAAAAAATATATATATATATATATATATGATGGTGAAACTCTGTTTTTTACTGTGTGTGAGGTCACTGGTGCTCAGGATTTTTCCATTTTTACTTCATTTTTAAGGAAGTATATTGGTATTTACATCCATTATAAGGGGGAAGTTACCTATTTCCAAAAGTTTTCATTAAAGTGCTGGTTTTAAACTGGTCCTGTGTGCATTTTTACCCCTTACATAATTAACAGTAATTTCACCAGGTTTTATGGCAAAAACCAATAAAGATCTCCTTGTAGCTCTGGCAAGAGAATAAGAAAAGCATATCTTGTTGAAACCTGGAGAAGACATATAAGGTAGTAGGAACTGAGATAAAGAGACACTTAGTATGAGGTTTTATGTTAATCAGGCCAGGATTTGGGCTATGTTCAATTTTTTTTTGGTTTTGTAGCTGCTGGAGGCTTGAAATTCTTCGAATGCCTTTCTGTCTTTTCTTTTGACCTTCAGATTTTCTAATAACTCCTCTGCAGATGTAATCTTGAACCCTTTTATCGGCAACCCACTCTTTATTCTGGAATTCTGTTGATGTGCTGATAAGGTGTGTGGAGAGAGAAGTGTTCTCTAATCTTTTGATTAAATATAAGCCGTTTCGTGGGCCTCAGTATATGTACTGTGCCCTTTGCAAATGTTTCTTAGCTTTCTTTCCTTCCCTTCCTGAGGTGAGGTTGGAAAGTGAGAGGGGCTAGCATAAGAGAAATGTCTTCCCCAGAAGGGATAAGAATCTGTGAGGTATTTTTCCTGGAGTGTAGCCCTTTGCTATAGAGGACAGTCTGGGTATATTTAATAATGGAATAATTAAAGCAATTCATAAAAAGAAGTGAGATATCCACGAAGACATAACAATCCCAAACAGGTATCAGTGCTTTATGTATTAAATAATTTTTATTTTTCTTTTGCTGTGATTGTCATGTATTATAAATAAGCTTATTACAGCACATAACATAACCTAGGAACTTGAGATTTCATAAGTGATCTCTTGACAAAGAGGAGCTTCAAGTGCTGCTGGGATATAGAGAACTTGGAAGCCTTATACATTTCTGGTGGGAATTTAAAATGGTGTAGCCACTTTGGAAAACAGTTTGTCCGTTCCTCTATATTTAAACATAGGCTTTCCATATGACCCATCAATTCTACTCCTAGATATATAACCAAAATACATGAAAACAGGTGTTCAATTAAAATGTTTAAAAGATGTTCATAGCATCACTATTTACAATAGCCAAAAGATGGCAACCCAAATTCCATAAACTGGTGAATGGATCAATAATAGATAGTATATCCATGTAATAGAATATTATTTAACCATACAAATGAATGAAGTACTGGTGAATGTAAATATAGATAAACCTTCAAAACATCATGGCAAGTGAAAGAAGGCAGACACAAAAGTTCACATGCTATATAATTTAACTTATATGAAGCGTATAAAATACGCAGATCCCCAAGACAGAAATGAATCAGGACTTGCCCGATGCTAGGGGATAGGGGAATAGAGCGTGACTGCTTAATAACAGATTTTTTTTTTTGGAGTGAAGAAAATTTCTTAATGAGATAGTGGTGAAGCTTGGAGAGCATAGCGAATGTACTAAACACCACTGAATTTAACTCTTTAAAATGATTATATTATGTGTTTTTATTACAGTGTAAAAAACAATTGCATTTATGAGGAAAATACAGTTCAGTATGAAATATTTTACGGGTCTCCATTCTACATATGATCCAGTAGTATGATTTATTTTTTAAAATTATTTATTTATTTATTTTGTGAGAGACAGAGACAGCACGAGTGGGGAGGGGCAGAGAGAGAGAGATTCCCAAGAAGGCTCCACATTGCCAGCATGGAGCCCAACATGGGGCTTGAACCCATGAAACCATGAGATAATGACCTGAGCTGAAAACAAGAGTCGGATGGCTCAGCCACCCAGGTGCACACAGTAGTATGTTTTAAAGTCCTGTTTAGATTCAACACTAAACAACAATTGACTATACACTAATTAACCTAAATTATCTTTTTTCTTGCCTTCATGTTATATGTGAACACAGTGCTTACATACAATATCCCTTTTGAAGCAGGCTTAATTAGTATAGGCTTATAAAATCAAACCCAATTATGTATTCTAACTATTTTGTTCAGAAATACACACACACACACACACACACACACACACACACACATTTGGCTTCATAGTTGTTCGGAATTCATGAAACAAAGATATTTAAAGGGGCAAGTGAAAAAAATCAACTTTCCTCCAGTTCTCTTGAATAAGGGCCATAACTTTTTGTGGTATAGGGTTTTAAAAGAATTGTCGTTTGGCTGGTTATGTGATTATCAGGATCACTTTTTTAACTTACCCTTTGAATGTAGCTTTCCACAGTGATCATGATGGGAACGCCAATCCCCACAGTCAGACGACCTCCTAAAATAGGGCAAATGAAATAAACGAATAGCCTGTAATGGAATGAAAAGCTGTACTCATTCTGGGTCCAAAGAGAGTTTAGATTAATTATATTCAACCCACTGTGTAATTTTTCAGTGTCTGTAATACTAGTCCCAACATTTATTTACAAAGGTAAATAAAATGCATTTTGATTAGGGATTTGTATTCCTCTAGAAATTGGTTTTCCTTATAAATATTCACATTTGTTAAGTATTTCCATTTATTTTTATGAAATGTTGGTCATTTCAGCTCATGTATTTCACATTTACATACCTCTCTTACCTCCCCTTTTTAAACTTGGCTTCTACGTTTGGTACAATTTCCAATTGTTACCTACATCTAATTTTTTTTAAAAGATTTTTTTAATGTTTATTTTTGAGAGAGAGAGACAGAGAGAGACAGAGGGAGAGAGACAGAGCATGAGCAGGGGAGGGGCAGAGAGGGAGACACAGAATCTGAAACAGGTTCCAGGCTCTGAGCTGTCAGCCCAGAGCCTGAGGCGGGGCTCCACCTCAGGAGCTATGAGATCATGACCTGAGTGAAATTGGACGCTTAACCAACTGAGCCACCCAGCGCCCTTACCTAGGTCTAATCTTAAAGTCAGGAATATTTTCCACAGTATTCACTTGCCCCAAGGCCTTTACAAACCATCTGGATGTTCCCCAGTACAAAAGGGCATCTCTCCCTGGCTCCACCTTAGAAGAGGGATTGGAACACCACAACCAGTCAAAATGGATTCTAAATATTTTCTGAGATACCACTATTTTCTTTTTTCTAACGTCACACCATACATGCTTTCTTCAGAATATTGCAGTGACATCTTTACTGACAACTTTCCCTTACGGAACCAGCATCCTGCAATTTATCCTCCTCACTAAAAGTGTTCTTTAGGATGAAAAATTTGATAATACCACACTCCTGACAAAATTTCTGTAATGGCTCCACAAAGTCTACATAAATTCCACATCATTAAGTCTGTCATTGATCTTTCAAAGTCTCTACCTGTGTATATTCTAGGAATCATCTCACGGTCTCTTTTCTATTGTCTGATCACCATCCACATGATAGAGATATCAGACTGCTCTACATTTTTAAACACACACTGTTGCCCTCTTTCATTTAGAAATTAGGAAATTAGGTTCTTTCTGCCTAGATTATTCTTTCTAATCTTGTCTGCCTGGCAAACATTCATTCAAACTTCAGTACATTTTAGTTTCAACTTTGAGAAGTTTTCTCCATTCTTTAAAGGTAAAAATAAGACCTTTCTTTTTCTTCCTTTCCATAACATTTTGTAAATGTCTGCATTGTCAATGTGCTATCATAATTAATTACTTGATTACACATCTGTCTCACCAAGTAGACATGGTTTTCTTCTATGTCTTTGATCTTTTCCTCTCTACTTATAGGCTCCAGGGTCTGATATCTGCTCCTTTGCATTTCCGTGAATATTTGTCTTTAAAATGTGGTGTCACTGATGCTGATAAAACCTATGACAAAAAAGCTAATTGTATTAAATGTGTGCTATTTGACAGTGCCTGGGACAAGTGCTTTATGTGTTTTAGTTACCTTAACTTTTTGGAAATTTCTTATTTTCTTTCAAATCTACAAGGTTACTTTAATTCACATTTTTTATATAAATCATAAAGATGGTGTTCAGAGAGCATACTTAACTCTTTAAGATCATATAGCTATAAATGGTGGTTCTAGGTTTTCTCCTTAATCAGGCAAAGTGACAAATGGTCAAGACGAGACTTACTGGATTTGACTCCTAGCTTTACCACCTCTTGGTTGTGTGATATGGACATGCTCTATTTCCTCTATTTCAGTTTTCCCATTTCTAAAATGGACCAATGCTTGTAAATACCTCATAAGTTATAATAAGTCTTCAATGAATCAATAGTTATAGAAAATATTTAGAATAGCCTTTAGTGTGAAGTAAGAATAATGAACATATCTTATTTTTATCACCTCCCAGAATTACCTGATCTGTTTTTTTTCTTTATTCTCACTCTTTATTATTTTAAACTTGTCCTCTCCATACCCAGTTGCCTCATTGGCCTTCCTTCCTAGATATACAATAACATATAAACAATGAAGGTAAGTATTTTATTATACCTTGACTTGAGTATACAGGTAGAGCAGAGTTCTGGAGTCTATCAAATACATTTTCATGATACATCATAGTGAATTGAGAATATATTTGGCACAATTTAAAGAGAGTGGATGTGAAGGGTTTCACCAGAGGTTGACCACTTTTTTCTGTAAATATCCAGGTAGTAAATAATTTAGGCTTTGCAAGCCATATAGCCTCTGTTGCAAATGCAGCCTTGAAGTGCAAAAGCAGTCATAGACACCATATAAATGAGTGCACTTGGTTTTGTTCCAATAAAACTTTATTTTTGAACGGTGAAAGTTGAAGTTCACATATTTTTTATATGTCAAAAATATTCAACTTTTTCAACCATCAAAAAGATAAATAGGTATATGTAGCATATATATCAGCATATGAGCTATACAAAAGCAGGTGTTAGACTGGATTTTTCCTGTGACCATAGTTTGCTGACTATGATTTAGACAAAGAGGCCCACTCCAGAGATTTTTATGTTTAGTTCTTCTCCCATAGGTTGCTGTGTTAGCTGCTATTCAGATGTTCTTCTAAAGTTTTTTTTGGTTTTGTTTTTTTGTTTTTTTTTATAAATCACCAGTCAGCTTAAGGTCTTCTCTGATGCATGGACAGCCATGGTCTAGGGAGCTAAGACACCATAAATACTAAGATGGCAGGCACACACATGCACTTATATTGAAATTGCAAAGCATGTTTTTACCATGTGTGTATCAGTGAAGAAATCTGATGAGTGCTAATTCTTGACTTGGGAAGAAGTGATTTCTAAGTGAATTGAATAGAGTGAGCATGTAGACAATGCTTCCTTTATTTCTTCCAACTGATCTGGTCATTTACCACTGTAGGCCAGTGTGAAATATCAAATGTTATTTGAAACTTAAAGTTCTTGAGATCTACCTTTCGTTCTTCTTAGAACAAATTACTCCCTTTGGAAAATCATGCATTTGAGAGGTCAAGCAAGAAAGGACCCTTCTGACATAATGCATTTCCTTTGGAGATGTCCTGACAAAGAGAAGAACAAATGTAGAAAGTAAATATCTGACAAAAGCAGAAAAATTAGACAGGTTCAGTTTTTCATTTTACTCCCTACCTTGCAGTTCAGTTCCTTTGAAATCAATGAGAATCTTTAATGCAGGGGAGATCTGCACAAGGCCAAAAGAAATGAAAGTCTGATCTGCAAAGACTGGTATTCAATAAAAGATTAAATAAAGTGCTGCTGGTTTTTTTTTCTTTTCTTTTTTTCTTCCTGACTATCAAAGCAAATGATTTTAGAGATAGTCATTTGTAATTATAGTAGTAATCTGGTTAATTGTTACATGGTACTACTTTACCTAGGTTTTAATTCAATTTTGCTATGGTTTAAAATATATTAGGGATGCCTGGGTGGCTCAGTCCGTTAAGTGTCTGACTTCAGCTCAGGTCATGATCTCGCATTCCCTAGTTTGAGCAATGCATCGGGCTCTGTGCTGACAGTTCAGAGCCTAGAGCCTGCTTTGGATTCTGTGTTTTCCTCTCTGCCCCTTCTCTGCTCACACTAGGTCTCTCTGTCTCTCTCTCTCAAAAAAATATAAATAAATAAATAAATAAATAAATAAATAAATAAATAAATAATGAAAAATAAAATATATTGGAGGGGCTGGGTGGCTAAGTCAGTTAAGTGTCTCTCTCTTGATTTCGGCTCAGGTCACAATCTTATGGTACATGGAATGGAGCCCTGTGCTGACAGTGCAGAGCCTGCTTGGGATTCTCTCTCTCTTGCTCTCTGCCCTTTCCCCTCACGTGTGCTCGCACTCTTTCTCTCTCAAAATAAATAAACATTTATACCAAGTAAAATATAATGGAGATTTTAACAAAAATAATTTGGTAATTGTAAATGTTAAACATACAATTAATAAGGAGAAAGTTTATAATTTAATCAGTAGAGTGAAGTATGTAGGTTTTTATCTGTAGCTCTATAGAATAGTTTACTAACTATAACAAAATGTTTTTGTGAAAAGCAATACTTACATCTTTGCACATCCCGATTTGCCCACTTTGCTTTTCAGTTACTCCACTTCAACTCACTCAGGTCAGTCTCTGTCTTTTTGGAAAACCTGATAGAATTAAAATCTCCAAAGAGAAAAATAGAACTATAAATTCTTTAAAGATTCTTACAGTTTAGCAAGTATTAAGCCTTGTGATACATATTAAAAATTCATTTAAGTGAAATGAAATTATAGAAAAAACTTTGAGTATATTAATTCTAAAGCAAGTATAGAAAAATTAGGAAATCTTTCTATACGTGTCAGACTTTCTTGTCTATCACTTCTCATAGCCGTTATTGTAGAAGAGGAAATGTATTTTTGTAAACCCACAGGAAAGTGTGTTTTTGTTTGTGTCTCATACTCACCCAATGCCCATGTTACTCCATCCTTTCATCAAGTAAGCTGACTGTTTAGCAAATGTCATATACTTATTTCTTCGATTTTGAACAGTGTATAGATTCAAAAAAGATAAAAAAGAATCAACCATCATGATTGTTGTCTACTCTTCTAAAAGCTTTGCCTTATGACAGTGCATTGGAAAGTGTAGAAGGAAATTAGTTTTTGACAACCATAAATTTTCCATTCTTCAGATAATATACACAAGGAAACACATAGTACTCTTTTTCTCTTATGACGAAAGAAGAGCCTACTTTTATCATCCACAAAGGCTGGTAGTTTTCTCATTTCTCATTTTATAAATATTAATTGGTCAACTTAGTCTTTATATAGGCCATGCTGGTGCCAGGAGAAGGTCTTCATATATTGACCTCAAGGAACTTACAGTCCAGTTGAGAAAATTTATTTTCTTGTTAAAAATACCTTTTATACAAAAGAATTTAAGTACATTATGTAGTTGCACTGCCCTCTTTAAAATATTGGAACATAATTACGAATCCATTAAGTGTAGTCTACTTTTAGTGGCTTGCTTTTGAAGGATAAAGTAATGGAAGGGAGAAAAAAGTAACTTTACAGTGGAGAAACCTGACCAAAAAAAAAAAAAAAAAAAAAAAAAAAAAAAAAGCCTGCCATATACTTCCCATATGATAAAAGTATACGTTAGTGAAAAGTTTTATTGATCACGTATACTCTTGATATGATGTGTTCACAGTTTTGCTGTACCTCTGTTGTCTTCCTCCAAAACACACATAATCCCAGTCTAATCATGAGGAAACATCAGACAAATCCCAATAGCATGGCATTTAGCAAAATATCTCATCAGTACTTCTGAAAACTATCAAGGTCATGAAAAGCAAGGAAATTCTCAGAAACCATCCCAGCCAAGAAAAACCAAAGGATACATGACAACTAAATGTAATGTGGTATCCTAGATGGTCTCCTGGACCAGAAACAGGATATTGAGTAAAAACTAACAAAATCTGAAGGAAGTATGGACTTAGTTAACCACAAGTTACTACCATTGGTTCATTAATTATAATTAATGTACCATACTAATATTAGAGAAAATTAAATATAAGGTATATAGGAAGTCTGTACTATCTTTGCAATTTTTTATAAATCTAAAATAATTCTAAAATAAAAAGTTCATCAAAATGATTTTAAATCCTCATTTTTAAGAATAAAATCAACAGGGAAATAAGAGATCACATATTTAATAACTATTTGGAGAAAAAATGGGGGAACCTAAGAAACTCAGAATCAAAGGACACATTTTTGACCAGTTAGAAATTTCTTCTAAAATATTTGCATGTGAAATTTTTGTGCTATGTCATCTGTCATAAAAGTAGTACAGGCATATTATACAACAAATAAATTTCTTTACCTATTTATATTGGCACAATTAAAGAGAATATAAGACTATATGTATTCTTAACATCCATTCTAAAGAGAAGTGTGGTAGAAAATTTGTTTTAAAATATTTGGTTTAAAAATTGTCTTTTAAACTCAGGCCCTGGTACTTTTATGTAGTGATTCACATTGGATAAGCAGTTATAAACACTCATATAATTTTATTGCTGGTACTCACCACAAGAAATCACAGGGTTTTATTTTTCAATGTTTATTTTGAGAGAGAGATAACGAGCAAGCAGGGGAGGGGCAGAGAAAGAGGGATAGAGAAAATCCCAAGCAGGCTCTGCACTGTCAGCAGTGCACAATCTCATGAACCATGAGATCATGACTTGAGCCAAAGTCATGAAGAGTTGGGCATTTAACTGACTGAGCCACCCAGGCACCCCCACAGGGTTTTAAGTGGGGCCACAGTAGTTAGAATATCTATAAATTACTTAAAATATTTCTGTAGAGACAGTAATATTTGTACATGTATGTTAGTTTAAACTATAGGAGCATGAGTTATACAAGTCAGAAATTCTGATTCCAGAGATTATTAGCATTTCATAGGAAGACCACATAGGTAGATGCTATTAATAGTTCCCACCCATACTTTAGCCATCCTGATTTCCTTCGGCACCTGACTTTGGTAATAAGTAAAATAAATGTTAGAATTGATTTTCATTGGTGAAATGAATAGCTTGTGAATTAGCACATTGGCAGTATGATATAGGCTATCATTGGGGATAGTTGGTTTTCAAATTATATACATGAATCAAAATATTTCAGAGACACATTCTGTCTCTGACCAGACAAAATAATCAACAGTAGTGGTGTTCAGTAGAAATATAATGAAAACCACATGAGTGTTTAATGTGAGTGTAGTTTCATTATCAAAACTAAAAGAAGAAAAAATACACGTGAATTAATTTTAATAATATATTTTATTTAAACCAATAAATACAAAATGTTGACATTTCAACTTATAATAAATATTAAAAACATCAGTGAGATATTTTGCAGTTCTTTTTATACTTAGGAATTGAAGATGTATTTGAAACAACACCTGTCAGTTCAGAAGGTATATTTAAATGAGAAAAATTGATCTGTATTTAGCGTTAATATAATTTATGGTTGAAAAAGTAGATTTACATACTTAGATATTTCAAAACATGCCTAAAAGTTGGCCAAAACTTGGATAGGGCATAAAAATAATTTTTCTTTAAAACTCATTTTTATAAAACCTAAACTAGTTAATTGATTTGACTTTAAAGCAAACTGTATTGGTTTCGAAACTGTCCATGTTAAGTAAATATACCAACTCATGTCAACTCACAATTACTGAATTTGAATTCTAATGGGTACTATATAAACTTGAAAGCATTGCTAAATTTATCAATATCAAGAACATGTTCTTTGAAAAATGTTATATTTTTTGTAGCTTTCCATCATGAAATGCTATCAGTTATAATTACAACCTTTTCTATGTTGAGTCATTTTAGAAAAAAAAATGTGTAAAATTATTAGTGATCTATATTATGAAAAGTTTGAATTTTAATATAAACTCTTGCATTGTTTAGCTAAATAACAAACTTTTTACCCTTATATCTTCAAATTCAATCTTTTATGTGCAGCGGAAGATTGAAGAGAAAAACCAAATGGCATGACAGTATATTTTGACAATATATTTGTTTTTGATTATTGAATATTTGGCAACCATTCCTTTTAAGAAAATAATGAATAAGAGTTGATGGTGAGTAGGAGTGTTGTCACCAAGATGGCAGAGTAGGAGACCCCAGCCTTCTTCCCCCCACAAAAGATCAACAACTAGACAGCTGTTTGTGAACAAAACAGCTCTCTGGGAGAGGTCTGGAGTCTACTTAAGGAACCTCAGTAACATAGTGGGACACAAACCTGAAAATCATTATGCACAAAAGGAAAGAAGAACAGCTTCATTTTGTCTGTATCATCTAACCCCCGAAGCCAGCATAGCTCAGCACCAACAGGAAATTCCAGCTAGAAAGAGATTTCTTCATCAGGAAAGGCAGAACAGGGTGAGTTACCAGCTTTCCTAGCCTTTGGTGGCACCACAGGAAGGACAATTCAGCTTCATATCACCCAGAGCCCAGAAAAGCTGAGATGTATAGAAATGGCTGAGAACAAGGAAGAAAAACAGGAATTATCAGTATCAGCCACAGAGTAAAGGTGACAGTGGTTGCTAGTGGCCTGCTTTGCAGGTGACCTCACCAGCTTTTGCCACTGAAGAAACCAAGGGCTGGCACAGCTGCTATGGATCCCTTGCAAATTTCATGGTTTTTGCAGGTATCTGTTAGCAGAGGCTAGCTACTTGAGACCCTCCCTGTTTACTCCTGCACATATCCCCCACTGTGGAGCCTCGGACCCATACTGGGAGCCAGCAGAGGCCTCTGTGGCTGTGCAAGTACAAAATGCCAGCCAAGATCCCCTGCAGCAGATCCCCACCACCAAATGGACTCTTGGGGCTAGCCACCACCCCTCTTTTGGCTGTCTGCATGCCCATGCCCAGTGGCTCAGCATTAGCTACCACCACCATGTACATGCCAGTAGAAGGACCATGCCACAGCCATAGAAGTGGCATAGAAGACCATGTCAACAGCCGGGACCCTGAAGCCACTTATGGGCCCAGAATTGGTCCTTTATCCTGTCACTTGCCTGCACTCCTGGACTTGAACTTAACTATAACTGGCCCCTCCAGCCTTGAACCTGTACATGTCCAGCCCAATGCCCCAACATTGACCTTTCTTGCTATATACCCATGGTGAGAATCAACAGTCCCAACACTGTATTAACTCTGGGAGGTATATCAAGAGAATTTATGATCCTTTCCTGTTGGAATAACCTTTTTACTATTAGGAAGTGTTCCTCTTTATTTGTGCTAAAGATCCCTTACCTAAAATTGACCTGGTATAATATAAATACACCAGTTTCTTTTTATTAACATTTGCACACATGTTTCTTTAAGTCATTCTGAGTGCCCTTATAGAAGTGTCTAACTAAGCTATTGAAATTGAAATAACTTTTTATATGATTTTGGCAATCTTAAACTTTTGCTTGGTGCATTTTTCTTTTTGATTTGAATAATACGGGTTTTTTTTTTTAAGATCTACCATCATACTATTCATTTTCTATTTGTCTCATGTTTTTTAAGTTATATTATCTGTCTTGTCCTGATGACTTTTAGATCATACAAATATTATCATTTCCTTTTTTTCTACCTCCAACTTGTAGGTGACACATATTTAACCATATTTTAGTGATTATACTAGAGATTTACAATATACATTATTGTCATCAATGTTAAAGAGTCCTAATAACCAGTTAGTGAAGTGAACCTTCTTAAGAAGTCATACTTTAAACCATTAATTGAATTTACTATTTTTAAGGGCACTTCTATCAAGAAAATAATGGAAAATTATCATCTTGATTTTATCTCAGTAAACATTTTGCTTTTTAAAATCTACAACTAGAGGAAAATTGATTCAAAATAGCAAAGCCCTCTTTTCCAGTTACTAGGACTGTAATTGAGAATGGACACTAAAATTAAATAGCTGTCAGAGTTTGCTTGGCTACTGATTTGAAAATTTCAGAGATATAGGTTATAATTTATCTGATCCCTCCTGCCATTATACTGAAAAAATGCTTGGCTTTTGTGAATGATTCAGCTTGCCAATTAATCCTACAGCTCTGTTGAGGGAACAAAGATATTAAACAAAGGGTGCTCTTTAATCTATGAGATTCCCCACAGTGAATTCATGTACTGCCAAATTTCACAGATTGACATCTTATTGTAATCCTACATAGCAAAGCAGTAATATTTACCAGAGGGAGATATTTTGACCTGGAAAAGAAATGAGAGCATAAATACAATCTGTCTACTGTAGTGAATATTGGTATTTTTTGACCTGTGGTAAAAATAAAAGGCATGGTAGGTAATTATTCTACATGCAACTTTATGCCAAAATTAATGCAGAAATGGAACAAAACAAAAATCCTCCTACAATCCTACAATTTTGAAAGAATAAATGGAAATAGTTGTGACAGAATATTTTCTTTGTTTATTTAAAACAAGTGTACAATACTAATTTATGGGCCATTAATTAGTATATAATATTTAGAACTGGGATAGTTCTTTAATATAATCAAAAATTAATTTTACAAATGAGGAAATTGAGTCTGGGGATAAGTATTTGGAAGGTCTATCAAGCTTGTACTCAAACCCACTGCCTTGAATACATCTACAGCATAGTAATTATCATATACTAATGCAAATGGCATTTTTTTCTCTGAATGACACTTTATAATCTCAGTTCTTCAAGACTAGATATGGTGGGTTAATTTTTTGAATTCTTAATACCTTTTATCATTTTTAGTACACTATAAGTGTTAAATATTATTGAGTAAAAGAGAATATATCACAAAGTTTCATATTTATAATTTAATTACTTAAGAAGAAACAGTAATATTTAAAAAACATTTAAATGCCAGTTATTTTCTATGTTCTCACAAAATATAATGTAATTAAAAATTAGTAATTAATACAAATTCCAATGATAGCATGGCCATTAACTAGTCATATATCGCATACTATTTGCGTGATGATTTACATGGTTTAGCTCACTGAATGTTTAGAGTTTTCATAGTAATAGGTACACAGGAGTGTACCAATTAATTTATTCACTCATCCAACAAGTACTAAGAACCTGCTGTGTGTTAGATATTGTTTTAGATGTTGAAGGATTTATCAGCTTGTAAAAAGATAGTTTCTTCCTTCACGTGTCATATTTCTGGTGGGGCAAGATATTGACACAAATGTAAATAAAAAATGAAATTAGAATTTCACATACTGAGAAGGTCTAAAAGAAAAAAAAAACAGGAGAATGCAATAGGGAGTTGTAGTAAGTAGATGAATGGAAACTAATATATCAAAAACAGTCAGAAAGAGCTTTCTTTAATGGTTGACATCTGAGGTAGACTGGATGATAACAGGTGAGCCATGGAAATATCAGTTACAATAAGAGAGACAGAATGGCCAGAGGTAACTTAATGTGGAGTTGATTTTAGTGGTTGAATTTAGGCACACAGTTGAGGTAATATAAAGTTATATTATCATATTATGTGTACAAGGTACAGTAGAGTGTTTTGTAGGCCTGAATAAGGGGTTTATGCTGTGCTCCATATACTATGAAAAGTCATAGAAAGGGTTGAAGCAGGAAGAGGGCGATCTGATACATACTTCAGAAAAAGGAATGTGGTGTTTATGTGGAAAATAGATTATTGTAAGAAAAAAAGTGAAACAAAGCTAGAGAGAAGACTCTTAAAATAGCTCAGGTGAGAGAGGATGATAAATTGGTCTAGTAATGAAACAGGAAATGGTGAGAAGTTACTAGATTATGAACTTATTTTGGAGGTAAAACCAGCAACAGTGGTAATGGATTGAATATTGACCTGAAGGGATCCAAACTAATTAGGAATGGCACCTGAGGGGCGCCTGGGTGGCTCAGTCAGTTGGGTGTCCAACTTCGGCTTGGGTCGTGATCTCACAGTTTATGAGTTCAAGCCGTGTCGGGCTCTGTGCTGACAGCTCAAAGCCTGGAGCCTGCTTCAGATTCTGTGTCTCCCTCTCTCTCTGCCCCTCCCTTACTTGTGTGCTCTCTCTCTCTCTCTCAAAAATAAATAAACATTAAAACATTTTTTAAAAAAGGAATGACACCTGGAGTTTTGGTCTGAGCAGTGGGGTAGATGATGCTGTCATGTACTGAGATGTGCAAAACGAGGGAAGGAACTGATTTGTGAAGGGGGTCCAGGAGGAGTGATATAGCATGCTTTGCAACCCCTTTCTATTCTTTGTCACTATGGTGAGCTTGAATGAATCCATTAGAAGCCTGGAGTATCCATTTTACTTTGTATAGAATGGATTACAGAGTAGAGAGGGGCGGGGAGATAAAGGAGGGATTTTAAGGATGGGAAGATTGATCATGTTTAATGACTGAAGGAAGGGAGCCAGAAGTGATACAAAGGGTGATGGAAAGGAAATGACTGATGAGCAAAATCCCAGAAAAGGCAAGAAAGTACGACATTGTATGCACATACTTAAGAACAGGTTATGTACAAAGTATTCTGTGATAAGATACTTGAAGGTGTCTAAGGATTGGTTTGGACGAAGTAACAGGAGTGGTGAAGGATAAAAGTTATCTACTGAAAATAACAAAGGATTTGGGAGGAGATTTAAAGTCTAAAATCATTGTTAAAGGAAATGTCAATGAAAAGATAGGGAGAACTGAAGACTAAAACTAAAATGGAAGTTCCAAAGTTGAAAATGACGTTTTTATGGAAGGTAAATCTCTGTAGTTGTTTCCAGCCACCTAAATGTGTAATTGTAGATGTTATGCTATAGTAAGAACTACTGTTCTAATTGGTTTGGACTGTGCAGGACTAAACCACAGAGATGCAAGGGCAAAACAATGACTCATGGTGAGTGAGCATATGAACTTCAGAATCAAATCTGAGTTTGAATCATGGCTCTTACAGTTGCAAGTTTTGCAAGCCCAGAAATGTTACTTAAACTATAAATCCTTGGTGTTCTCATAAGTAAGATGGACTAGAAATATCCACTTCATAATATTACTTTCCTTGTTCTGATATTAGAGTAACAGCATCCAGTCTTTCATAATTTCCTGTGATGTTGGCCTGGATTTTCCATTGATACCCATAATCAAGTTAAAGAAATCTCCTTCTATGCCCAGTATGTTGAGGCTTTTTATTAAAAATAGGTGTTGGATTTTTCAAACGAGGGTTTTCTTTCTTTCTTCTTCTTTTTTTTTTTTTGCATCTAATAAAATGCTTATGTGGGTTACGTCTTCTATTAAAATAATGTATTACATTAATTGGTTTCTGGGTGTCACACCAGCTTTGGAATAGATACCACTTGGTGATGATGTGTTATTTTTTTCTACATGACTAGATGTGGTTAGCTAATGTTTTGTTAAAGATTTGGGAGTTTATGTTCATGCGTGATATCGAGGCATAGTTTTCTTTCTTTCTTGCAACATCTTTATCTTACTTTGGTATCAGAATAATACTGGGCTCATAAAAAGAGTTGGAACAAATTCCCTTCTACTCTGTTTTCTTGATGTTTCTTTAGTTTTTAAGGTTCTGTTACTTACCTTCTCTCCTTTTTCTCTGTAACTTTAAGAATGTGTAGTTTCTGTTAATATCTTTTTAATGTCACTGATTCTTTTCCTGCTACCCCAATCTGATACTGAGTCTAGTGAATTTTTTTCACTTTAGGTATTGTCCTTTCAACTGTAATTTTTATGTGTTTTTTAATAGTTTCCATCTATTAAGTCCCTTTTAATGTCACTGTAATTTTATTTTTCTTCAGTTATTTAAATATGGTTTAATTCCTTGAACATGTTTATAGTAGCTGCTCAGAGGTTTTTGCATGATAAATTTAACCTCTAGGCCCACTTATGATTGTTTTGATTGACTGATATATTTTTAAACTGAGTATACATTAGACTGCTTTGTTTCTTTGCATGTCTCATAAACATTTATTGAAATCTGGACATTTTAAATAGTATGTCTCAGTGATTTTATATCACTTTTTAAAAATTTTTAACCTGTCTAGACTTAATGTAATTTACAGAGCCCTAAAATAGTTGTTTTAAGCATACTGTCCAATAAAATTCTTATTTCTTATGGAGATGTTAAGTTCATTTCTTTGCACCTTAAAAGCTAGAACTCCTGTCTGACTGTGAAATGTATTTAAAAAGACACCTTTTATGTGTTTCTCTTTTTTTTTTTTTTTACAATAAAATGAATAAGAGCACCTTAGTCTAAGAGAGGGTTAAGAAGATTAAATAAGATATTATGAAATACTTTAAAAATTGTCTGGCACACTATAGGTATAACTTAAGTATTGGATTTTATTATCTATATTCTTTTTTGTTAAGTACCATAAAATCTATACAGAGAATTATTTATCTTTAATGTAATTGTGTCTCAATTGATAACCTTTTTTTTTTTTCCATAAAAATGAGTCAGTGATTATTTCTGCAAAACATATAATTTATTAAAGGCCTTTCTCTGTACTGGAAATATGTTCCAATGGTCAAGGAGATAAAAATCAATTTTAAAGTCTCATAAATGTCCCAGTAAAGAATAGTGCAGGTTTTGTAAAGCTGAGAATAATTAAAGGAAACACTACCAAAAAATTCACATGCTGCAATAAAATAAAATATGCCTTAAAAACTTTGCCTTGGTAAGATTTAAAAAAAATTTTTTTTAACATTTATTTATTTTTTAGAGACAGAGACAGAGCACCAGCAGGGCAGGGGCAGAGAGAGGGGAACACAATCCAAAGCAGGTTCCAGGCTTTGAACTATCAGAACAGAGCCCGACACAGGGCTCGAACCCATGAACCATGAGATCATGATCTGAGCCAAAGTCGGGCCGTCAACCAACTGAGCCACCCAGTGTCCCTTCTTGCCTTGGTAAGATTAAATTAACAGGATAGGAAAATACTTTTTATATTATCGGAATATTTAAATTCATTATAAAGTTTAGTTCCTGTTTAAAAATTAGTATGAAAAAACAAACTTTTGCTTTTTTATGCTTGTATATCTTTAAAAATAAGCCTGATATCTTTGATAATATATTTCAACTAATTGTTCATATTTTATGATTTTCTGAAAGGAGAATTAGGTAGCAGCCATTGATAAAGGGCAGTTTGAGAGACATATACAGATGCTACTTGTTCCCAAAGAATTTCCTCTTTTAAACTAGGATGTTATTAGAAACTATCCCAATCAACTGGCACTTCCTGTGGTTGAAGGCAATAAAATCTAGTTCAACCTTAATCAGTACATATTGTTTCAGGAGCTATACTATGCAAAATACTCTGCTGGAGCTTGACACACACACAGGGTGATAAATTATGGATGGATGGACAGATGGGTGGATGGATGATATTTTAGAATTATTCCCTCTAGAAAGTAAAATGCATTTTTTTTGTTTGTTTGATAAGCCATCTCTTAGGGTTTGGATGAAATAGGACAGTTGGGTGAATAATAATATAGAATAACCTGGAGGTAAAAAGAAAGTACATGATTCTGGTCTCAGTGAGATAACCAGAAGAAATTCGGTGGGTTATTTTAGGTGCATGCCAGTCCCCAGTGACTAATGGTGGAAAAAACATTATGTTCGTTTCATGACCAGCATTAGAAACTATCCTGCCACATACTGATGGCTTAAGTCTGAAAAAATCCACCAAATCCTTTGAACTTCAGTTACTCAATTTGTAAGATAAATATGACATTGTTCTTCTCACAATGCTGTGAAAATTAAATAAGATAACACATAGAAAAGGAATAAGCTCATTATTTGGTGAGTAGAAGATATTGAACATAGTAGTTGAATATGAATTTCCTTCATTATTTTGGCTAATTTCATGTTATCACCACCGCCATCATTATTATCATCATCATTGTCATCGTCATCGTCATATAGCCCTTATCATAAGAGCTTGCACTTTATGTAAGTTATATATACTTTCATTACTTATCTGTGCCTTTATTTATTCACTCCTTCCTTTATTCATTCTTTTGATAAATAATATCAAAGACTTGTTATGCATCAAGCATAATGATGAAAATATCATCATGATTTCTTTCTTCTGAACTTTTAAAGTATTATTTCATTTAATCTACACACAGTCCCGTGAAGTTGGGAGTCATTTTGTATATTGGTTTTGCATATAAAAAATAGTTTGCACAAGTTAAGTAACATCCACAAGATCAGAAAGCCAGTTAAATGAAGAATTTTTATTACAATCTTGTTCCAAAATCCAGAATTCGTGCTCTGTGGTACCTTCCAGTGGTTTTGTGACTATGACAGCAAAGAAATGATTGTTAAAAATCCACACATCACAAATCCTCTCTCTTGAAGTTTGACTGGTATCCCAGCAGTCTGCATTTGTAAGAATTACTCCAGGATATTCTGATCCAGATAGTCTTGGAGCCACATTTGAAGAAGCACTTGCATAGACATTTTCTTAAACCATTCTAATTACCCTCATAATGGAAGACTATGGAAACCTTTTTGAAAGGCTTACCTTAAATGATTTTAGTGCTCTAAGTGGTTTTGTCTCCTTCCCCGGGGGTTATGTAGGTATAGCTTTGTGTGTTGTTCTTCCTTCTGACATTAAAGGAGAGAACTGAACATAGATCACCTGATGATACACACATTTCCTTTGTGCAAAAACTACAATGGAGATGCGCCATTCCTTCCTGTCTGGGCTGTGGATTTACATTTCAGATTGATTTCCTCTGCCTAGACATTTAGTATTTCTAAAAGTCAACTGTAAACTTACCTCAACACAGTTTGCTTTATGTGTTTGTATTTCATTTAACAGCTTCCCCACCTACTGCATCAGTGTAAGACATTTTACACTCTTCATTTTTGCTGCCATCTACTTCCAGTTTCCATGGCCATTCAAATCTATGTCTGTTGTCTCACATATCTGTTTTTCCAGTCACACTGATGCCAACTTAATTCAGGCTCTCGTTATATTTTCCTGGATTTGGGCCATGTTTTCATATATTTCCTTCCTGCTTCCAATTTCAGCTCTTTCCTATATAACCTACATAGCTTCTGAATCTTTTTCCAAAACACATACCTTAAATATTGTCATTTCTGTCTCCACTAAGTCATCAGTGTCTCATAAAGGCTCCTGGACCCTAGTAAAAATTTTTTAACTTGTTGCTCAGTGTTTTCCTTAGTCTGACTCTGTAATTTGTTTTTCTAACCTGTACTACTTACTGCTTCCTAACATAATCTCTAACGTAATTTTTATCACAGTGTTATGTTCTATTTTATATTTTAGCTACTATATTGTAAGCTCCTTAAGGGCAAGGCACTTTTTTTTTTTTAAACATTTTTTATGATCCATTGAACACTGGTTTATTTATAGGATACAGTCAGTAAGTACTATTTGATTGAATGGTATTGTCATTCATTTGTGTAAAACTTAATTTTTAAGGTAAATGAGAATTTGTTTTAAATTTAGATTTGTTGAAGCCTTTAAGCAAAATGTAATATAGTTGACCTTCATCTCAAGAATGTTGGCAAAATATCTCCCTCTAGGTATACTTTCTCGGCAGGTGCTTGTTCAGTGCTTTTAACCTTTTGTACAAGATGCATGTATTTAATGTCTTGTTTCATTGCATGTTTTCCTGGATTTTTTTAAATTTGAATATATCCTTTGAAATAGAATGCCTTAAAATAAATGTGCTTTGTTCAGCTATGGCCTCCTTAGTATAGTATTGAAGCAAATACATTTCAAGCTAGTTCCGAACAAGCAGCAATTTTAAACCTTTTATTCCTATGCTGGTCAACTCTATGTGAAACATTGAAATGTTTAAGAAAGAAAATCATAGGTTCAAAAAAAAAGATGTTTGAGTTTCAAGTTGTATATTCAAATGACTAAACTCCTGTGGTTCAATTGCTATCAAGTAAGACCTTTTTAATATTTTACTTTAAATTTTCTGTCATAGGCCTGGAGAATTTTAAAAAGTCATTAACCTCAAAGTTTGCATTCAAGTTCAAAAAGGACTTAAGTACTTATTATTAACATTTTTATTTTTACGCAAACATTTATTTTACAAGTTTATCAAAGATTGTAATCTCTGCTTTTAATTTAAATTTCTCTGAAGTAAGTTCTTTGTCTACAGTCAGAGGAGTGATGATGTGCAGTTTAGATAGCTGGTAAAATTAACCTCTCTTCCTTTCAGTTAGCCAATATGTGGAACAAAATGTACAAACTGCAGTAGTTTCTAGGAAAAGAGAAACAGTTTAGTGACTCTGATCTTTGATCTTGATGAAGGGACTGTCACTCTTAATTTTTATGAGAAGGCTTTGCTTGATTTAGCCCTAGGAAACAACTACACAAAGCATTAAAAAAAGAAAAAAAAAACTTTTGAAAGAAGGAAGGAGAGAAGGAAGGAAGGAAGGACAGGAGGGAGGTAGAGAGGAAGGAAGGAAGTGAATGGAAGAAAGGAAAAAAGAAACAAAAGAAAGAAAGGTAGAAGACAGGTGTTTGAAGAGAAAACTCAGGAGGCAAACAAGAGCCAGTACTCAGTATGGGGAGGCTGTCATAGTCCTGAAGAATGCAGGTTGAGTATAGACAGACTAAATCAAATTCATATAAGTTAAGGCTCTTGGTTTCCAAACACAAATAATGGCTCTGCTTTCCTTATATCATAAAATCAAAGGACATTCTTAAGAATCGGTGTCAGAAAACATAGAGATCATAGAAATTTAGAGAATGAATCTAGGTGCTAGACCGAATTGGGCAAGGAATTATTTTAATAATTTTTATCTGTTCTTTGGTCAGATTTCAAAATTTCAAAAGCATTCAAATTTCAAAAGCATAATGATATAAACAATGTCTCTGAAACATTTGGAATAAAATCGTTTAAAAGGTTTTTATGGGTTTAAGGAAATAAGTTTATTAGCTTAAGGGAAATTCTTTTATTTTTTATTTTTTATGTCAGAAGCCTGAGAACCAAAGACTCATTAAAAGCAAATTATATTTACTTCCTGTTTGTGTCTCCTCCCTTCTGATGGATCTGTGCTTGACCTAAAAGCTTATCAACCAACTTACATTTCTAAGAATGCTAACACAGGGAATACCATCCACAGAAAGCATAGTCTTTACTTCAGATTGTGATCTCTATCTTGATGCTAAGTTGGTTGTTTTGTTTTGTTGTTATGTTGTGTTATACTGTGGATTTTTCCCCTTCTGAATAAACTGAGGTAGCAAATATAAATGGAACTTCAGGTCTCCATTAGCCATTATTGCTTAAAGCCTAGAGCTAAAGGCTGTCCTGATCTGCTGGTGTCTTTCCTCCTTTCACCTGGACACCAGCCTCTCCAGGCTAGGTCCTGCTGAGTGTGCGATACGTCCAAATCCAGCCTGACTTGGGAACATTGGGTCAGCCTGAACAAAATGCTGCCTCCAGGAATATGAAGCACCCCATCTCGTACAACAGGTCCCTGCCTCTGACAGTGATGAAACAACATAGAAGGGAGAAATAGTCATTTTAGGGTGAGAAGACAGATTCTCACATGTACACCGATGAATTTCATCATGAGCTTTTGAACTATATTTATGTAAAATTCCTGTAAATACATGACCTGATTAAGGTTGGAAATAAGCTCATATTTAAAAACCAGCCCAATAGGAAAAATAAAACAGGCCCATATATCATTGGCATAAAAAAGACAATGTATCACCGGGAGGTGTTTTGCAACAACATGTATGTCCCAGGTGTAATGTGAGGACATTTTAGTGGAGAAAGACTGATGAAAAGGAAGATTGTGTTTTTCTCTCTTGGAGTGTACAGGATGATGCTGCATGTGGAGGTAAATGTGGATATGGAGAGCCACTACTGGCTGAGAAAATTCTCCAAATATCTGAACTGCAGACACTTAGTATGCACATGTGTATGTAGGTGGTTAAGTATATCAATATTTTGTTAAATATAGTATCAGTTCATTTATTTTTTGTAAAATACTATCCAACCTAAAGCAGTTCAGAGTTTTCTTACTTTGCAAATGAGCTGAGTAAAAGGGGTGGTTGCAGATTTACCTGGGACATTTATCAGGATACCTGTAATTCCTCAAATTTGCAACAATCCACAACGTATCCCATTTCGGGATACCTTCACCTAGGTAAGTCATATTCAGACCAGAATTTTTAGAATAAGGCAATCTTCAAAAAACACATTTGGCTGAAACAATAACGTGAACACAATTCATATAGGATATTAGTCACAATGAATTTTCCATATGCTCAGTCTACAGAAGGGCAAATCTTGTTTCAGCTACTTAATGACATATGCACTACAATATGTGATCTATTAATAAGGTCAGTACCATGACTGACATATTTACCTAGAAGATTCCTGAGGTCAACATGTGCCTAAAAAAGAGAAATTACCCAACCTGCTGAAATATGTGCAGAAGGAAACTATTCTCCCTGCATTCATTTATCATCTGTCTGAGTACATTTTCTAAGCCACTTCAAGTCTGGCACTTTCAGTGACTTCAAAGACAGTTTGGCACCACACTGGTTTTGTGGGAGCATGCATCCAGGCTAAGACATGGTACCTGTTGGTATTGAAAGAGCCTATGATCCGTATTTTAAAATAACAGACCAGGGGTGCCTGGGTAACATAGTTTGTTGAGCCCATAACTCGTGGTTTCAGCTCAGGTCACGATGTCAAGGTTTCATGGGTTTGAACCCCATATCGGGCTCTGTACTGGCAGTGCAGAGCCTGCTTGGAATTCTCTCTCTGTCCCTCTGTATCTGCCTCTCCCCTGCTCATGCTGTCTGTGTCTCTCTCAAGATAAATAAATAAACCTTTAAAATAAATACATACATACGTACATAAATACATAAAGACAACTGCCCATAAAGATATAGCCATTTGTAGAAAAGAGCAAGGCCCTGAACAAGGAAAGTATGTTAGATAGCTGATGAGTTATAGAAGATAAGCATTGCACATAATGAGAAACAAAAAAAGGAACTATACCATTTAATTCGAAACAGAAAAAGGAACTATACCATTTAATTCGTAATAGTAGCTCCATGAGAGTTTCAGCATAACTGCATTCCTTATGAGGTATATGACATAACTATGAATATGAGATAATTTGTTCTCATAATGTCATTGGCTTTTATTGTGTGTCTATGACCATCTCTATATAGGCACTTTCCCCTCCAGAGTAGTATAGTGATAGTGTTGCTTTCTGGGTAAAGTGTATGTGCTGGAAGTTTCAGTGTTTACATAGAAGAAAGGTGAAGGATAGACATAATGGTTAGGTAAAGGAACTCTGCACTATGTTATGATATGCTTTGGAGGGGGAAAGAAAAAAGATTTCTTTGACCAAAATAATGTTGTCAAAACCTTATTCCCTTGGTGGTAATGCTTTCATTCTCCTATCAAAACCATGGTGAAGACAGTCTGTTATCCTGGAGATCTATGAAAATTTAAAAGTGCAGAACAGCTAAGAACCTTCTTTTTTAAAAAAATTTTTTTTTCATTTTGAGACAAGAGAGAGAAAACACGTTCATGAGCAGGAAAGGGGCAGAGAGACAGAATCCTGAGCAGGACCCGTGCTGTCAGTGCCGAGCCTGACACTTGGGGCTCGATTTCACTAACCGTGAGATCATGACCTGAGCCGAAGTCAAGTGTCAGCCACTTAACCTACTGAACCAGCCAGCTGAGAACCTTCTTATTCATTAAGAAATTAGTAAAACAAAAGAATGGATACAGAGATAGCAATGCACCAAAATATCATTGAGTGAAGGCAGCTACCCCTTACCTCGCTGTTCAACAGCAACGAGGCCACTGCTCCTGGAGACCACTACTCGTATCTTCTGAGGGACTCCCTTGACATTCCTCATTGTTGATACTGTAAAAAATATTTAAAATAACCTAAAATCAGGCAGGAAACCTAAAATCTGGGATCTTTGTTGAAATTAATTTCTGTATTGTTGATTTCTATGTTCTCCGTGTTACAGAAGGCACAATAAGAATAATTACCTTAGAGCCTTTCTGAACAAAAAGGCAGCCCTCAGCAGCAATTGTTCAGGCAGTTACTTTCCTGAGTAGTTATAATCATCTTTGTCAGAAGTGAAATTCAAGAAGGTTGAATCCTATTACAGTCTCCACCCTAGGTTTTAACTAATAAGAGGAATTATAGCTTCATATAATATAACCGTTGCTTGAAAACATGGCTAGGAATCAGTTTTGAGTAACTGAGTTATATATTAAAATACAGAAGTCGCTTCTAATAAAGTGCCAGAAAATGCAAATTTCAGACATTTATTCTTATTTAGTTACTTACATAAGTCATATATGTTTTCCTAGGAGTAAATTAATTAAATGAGAACAGCTGTATCTTACTGCAATTACAGAGAAATGAAATATAGAGACAAAAATATTAAGAGAAACCAATGAAATTTCTTGTTCTCTCAAGTAAAATTAGAAACGTTTTAATTAAAATGAGATGTTATAAATCCACATTTTAAAAGTTCTTGATGGATATTTAATATTTAGTCAATATATTTTAAATGCTTTATTAAAGACACAGGTCCATTTAAAAAGTAAATCCAGCAACTATCTAATAAGATGTATTTCCCTGTCAGCATATTTAAAAAGCAATCAATATTTCACTTGACACTGCTCATTTTGTCTCAACTAAAATGAAATATAAATCCACAAAAGCAATTTCAGAAATTGCTTGAGCAAAATAAATTCAGACAAACCAAAATGATCGCTGGTATTTGTCTTAAATCTTGCTGCTGTGCAAACCTTTCTGCTGTAGAAAAGAATAAAAGTATGTATAGCACTCCTTATAGAAGAAAAAGCCCTTCTGAAATTAACTCTAAAGCAGTTTATTAAAAATTCCACTAAATGTTTTTTTTTTCTAGTAGTGATTTTAACTCAGGAAACTGACATTAAAAGCAGGGAGGTAAGGAAAAAGATACCAGTAATCATGTTTCACAAAATAGGATATTCTTTTATATTCTTAAATAAGTTCATAGATTTTTTTTGTTGGTTAGTTCATGTGTCCAAAAATACATGTTTTATAAAGTTCTTGCTCTGTAACTCCGAAATTTACTCGGTAGTGGGAAATGGGTCATTATCACAGTTTCTTTGTGATTCAACAAAGTAAAATGAAAATGAAAAAGTGTTCATTTTGAATGGAAATATATGTATGTGGTTTATTGTTATATTTAACTGGAAATAACAGAGATTAGATTTTGTATATTTTATGGTTTTGGGATACTGACAAACATCTCTAATCATCTATATGCTTTTTTTTTTTTTTTTTATCACATCCTAGTTTTAGACATATATCAAGTAACTTGAAATTTTATTAATTGAAGTACTGGCCATAAACCTGTTTAAAAAATTTTTTTAATGGTTATTTATTTTTGACAGAGAGAGAGAAAGAGCATGAGTGGGGGAGGGGCAGAGAGAGTGGGAGACACAGAATCCAAAGCAGGCTCCAGGCTCTGAGTTGTCAGCACAGAGCCCGACATGGGGCTCAAACTCACAGACCACGAGATCATGACCTGAGCCAAAGTCTGATGCTCAGTCGACTGAGCCACCCAGGCACCCCTTTAAGCCTTTTGTAAAAGAGGGTATTAGAAAGGGCAGACACAACAGGAGAGAGAGGATGAAGCGCTGAGGAGGCATCATATGCTGAGCCCATATTATCTATATGGTTCATTAACATATGCTAATTTATAAGACTACAAAATAGTCCTATAACAAATCCTATTACTATACAATATTTCATAAAGTTAAGTAATTGCTGCATGTGGTAAATAATGAGCAGTCTCTAGAGTGGCTCAAATATAGACTAAATTCTAAATTGTCCTACTATTGATTTTATTGTTTTGACAAACCATTCAATTTCTCTTAAGTTTTATCCTCATTAGATATACACTCAGAAAAATAATATTTGCTTTATAAATGTATGTTCAAGATGAAATATAGTATATATAATGTTTAACACAATACCTACCACATAGTAAAAGTTCAATACATAAATTCACCTCCTTTTCCAATGCCACAGAGCTAACCTATGGAATATAAAATAAATTTGAATTCAGAACTGTTCCACTCCCTTACCAGTGCTTACGCTGTCTATAAACATGGAACATTTCAGGGAGAAACTACAAATATTTGATGAAAAACACTTATAATTGCCTTGGGTAGAATTAAAACTGTGGTAATTTTAAGAAAACAAAAGTAGTAATATGAATATGTGGATATTGATGAAGGCTTATAAATGGGCAAGTTTATTATCAGTCTTCTATAGATTAGAAATTAGTTATGATTTTAATGAGAAAATGACAATCAGTGAATCTGTTATTCATCTTGGAATTGTAATGTGTGTTTGAATATAAAATATTTGAAAGTATAAGAAATAGCACCTCTCTAGGGGTGCCTGGGTCAATCTCAGTTGGTTAAGCATTCTACTGATTTTGGCTCTCGTCATGAGGTCAGGTCATACATCTGGCTCTGTGCTGAGGTGCAGAGCTTGCATAGGATTCCCGCTCTCTCACTGCCCTCCCCATTTCTCTCTCTCTCTTCCTCTCTCTCTCTCATAGATAGATAGATAGATAGATAGATAGATAGATAGATAGATACCATCTCTCTAAGCCTCTTAACCAAAGCAACTCTCTTCTCATCTGTTTCACAAATTGGTAAATGTCCTCTTGAAACTCATTTTGGACAAAGAGTTCTACAGGTAGAATGAGAATGAGAAATCATAGCAAAATTGCAGGTTACAAGGTTAATATGTAAAAGTCAGTTGCTTTCCTATATACCAATAATAAACAAGTGGAATTTGAAATTAAAAACACTGTTTATATTAGCACCTCCCAAAATGAAATACTTAGGTATGAATCTAACAACATATGTATAAAATCTATATGGGGAAAAACAACAAGACTTTGATGAAAGAAATAGAAGAACTGAATAAACAGATACTCCACGTTCACAGATAGGAAGATTCAATATTGTCAAGATGTCAGTTTTTCCCAACTTGATCCATAGATTCAGTGCATAGTCAATAAAAATCCCAGAAAGTAGATAGACTGACACTATCCTACTTTAAGACTTACTATAAAGCTACAGGAATGAAGATAATATGGTATTAGCAAAGAACAGACAAATAGATTAGTGGAAGAGAATAGAAAGCCCAGAAATGGACCCCTGAAAATGTAATCAACCGATCTTTGCCAAAGGAGCAAAGGCAATACAATGGAGTGGCTCAGTCGGTTAAGCATCTGTCTTTGGCTCAGGTAATGATCTCGCAATTTGTGGGTTCAAGCCCCGTGTTGGTTCTGTACTGACAGCTCAGAGCCTGGAGCCTGCTTTGGATTCTGTTTCTCCCTCTCTCTCTCTGCCCTTCCCCCACTTGTGCTCTGTCTCTCTCTGTCTCTCAAGAATAAATAAACATTAAAAAAGATTTTTAAAAAGTACTCTCTTTAGTAAATGGTGCCAAAACAACTTGATATTTTCATGCAAGAATGAACTTGAAGACCCTACAACTTTCACAAAAATTAACTCAAAAAAGATCATAGACCTAAATTTAAATATAAAACTCCTAGAAGATAAATTGGACAAAACCTGCATCAGCTTAGGTATGGTGATGTCTTTTAAATATAACACAAAAGACACAATCCATGAAAGAAATAATTGATAAAATGGATGTTATCAAAATTCAAAACTCTGCTTTACAAAAGTCCGTATAAAGACATTTAGCATACAACCCACAGACTGGGAGAAAATATTTGCAAAATACATACCTGATATAAGGCTATTATTTGAACTATACAAGTATCTTGTAAAACTCAACAATTAGAAAACAAACAACCTGAGGGTCACCTGGGTGGCTCAGTTGGTTGAGCGTCCGACTCCAGTTCAGATCATGATCTTGATGGCCTCACTGTTGTCAGCACAGAGCCCACTGAGGATCCTTCCTCTGTGCCCCCCTGCTGCTCCCCTGCTCATGCTGTCTCTCAAAAATAAGAAACATGTAAAAAAAAGAAAACCTGAATTTAAAAAAATATGCCATAATACCATAGTACCGATATTGAACCAAATTAAACTATGGACTTTGGGTGATTATGATGTGTCTGTATAGGTTCATCCTTGGTAAAAAGTACCATTCTGGTTGTTGATGTTTATAAGGAGAGGATATGCATGTGTGAGAAATCTCTTTCTCCTAACTTTGTTGTAAACCTAAAGCTGCTCTTAAAAAGTAGTCTTTTTAGAAAAAAAATATACTGATTAATGCAGGCAAAGAGTGTGGCATATCATAAGTGCTCAGTTCATATTAATCAATGGTATGTTAGTTTTCAGGTAACATACTCTTTTTTTTTCTATTTGAGAGAGAGAGTTCCTGTGAGGGTTGGGGAAAGGTACTGAGTGGGAGAGAGGGAGAGGGAAGGAGGGGGAAAGAAAGAAGGAAGGAGAAAGAAAGAAAGAAAGAAAGAAAGAAAGAAAGAAAGAAAGAAAGAAAGAAAGAAAGAAAGAGAGAGAAAGAGAGAAAGAGAGAAAGAGAATCTTAAGCAGGCTCCACGTGCAACACAGAAACCAACATGGGTTTGATCCCACAAGCCTGAGATCATGACCTGAGCCGAAATCAAGGGTTAGACACTCAACCAACTGAACCACCCAGGTGCCCTTCAGATAACATATTCTTATTTACTACTCATTCATTGTCAAAAATAAACCTCAATAAATTATTGTTAGACATTTCTTATACATCATTTTTGAAAATATGTAGTTATTTTCATAAAAGCAGTGATACTTTATAATTCATGTTTGTATACTGTTAGGTCATTGAGTATTATATATTGTACATGTTCAATAGATGTTGAAAGGATGAATTAATATGCTCCATTGGCCTCAATGACAATAATAAACACAACATGAGATTTAAGCCTTCTTCATGTTCTTCCCATTGTTTAACTTTTACATAAATATTTTATATTACAAGTATAAAACTAAATCCTCTATCTAGTTAACTCATAATTCCTCTGTACCTATCTCAGGTCTAAAGAAACAGGATTTGCAAAAAGATAGGTTTTAATGTGGGGTGGGCATATGGAAAAGGAAGTAAAAAAATCATCAGTTTACCCTTTTTAAGCAATGATGTCAATCTCCAAAAAATGAAATGAAAAGTGGTACTGTGTAGGTTGGCCACCAATAGAATTTTTTAAGTGATGTTCCCAATTTATGTATACCAGTTTTTAAGTTGAACATAGCTATTACCTTATCTTATATTATAACCCATTGGAATATCAAAGCAGAATATGATCTAAATCGTTCTTTCAGTTCTACAGTACCAATGCTGTGGAAATTACATTTGAAATCCTACATAGAAGCAAAGATCCTAGGATGGCAATGACAAAGTAATCTGAGAAGAGCAAATAGCAACATGTTGTAATGTTTTCATTTGTCTAAATAAAATGAGAATGTGTTAAAAATCCTATCTAGACAAAGAAAGGAAGCAGAGAGTTTTAAGATTATTCACTGAGCTCATGTTCTCTTAATAGACAATTCAGATTGTCCAGGAAAAGCAAATGCCAATATATGGTGTGGAGATAGCACGGTGCAGGTAAGCAATAGCTGTAGGCTTGCAGGTACAGATGAGTTTTACAGTAATACGAATGTGAGGTGGCTGCTCATATGTTGCAAAATGTAGGCTGTTAAGGGTTCTGAAACGTTGAATTAGGCAAGAAATATTTAGAAAAGTACGTCTACCTATATTTTTTAATTGCACTTGGGAAAGTTGTTCATAATATAGGCAAAACGATGTGAAGGAAAGAACAGTGGAGTGGAATGAGGTACCTTGTTTTCTAGAAAAGCCCTACTGGAAAGCACGGTGTGCTTATCACATTCACCCTCTGAGGCTCAACTTCTTAAATAGTAAAATTAAGAGGTTGGGGTAGATTATCTGTAGGTCAAGTTCTGATTGTCTAGTGTGACATGTGGTTTGTGAATTAGAAACTTCCTGTCACTTACAAGTACCTCAAGTTGACATGCTCTATTAGTTACCAGTGTAGGGAATAAAAATTGAAAAAAAAATTATTGCTATTATAGATAAAGGTATGTTGACAGAATTTTGACCTTAAGTCTTTTATGGTAGAAGGAAGTTTGCTAAAAATAAGTTATCTCAGAACTGGTATCTTTCTAATCCACTTCTAAAAAGAATTGTTATTTTTGATAATAAAAAAATACATTACAAATATGACACATGAATGCATAGTAGAATTATGATCTTATAGAAACTTTAAAAATGAAATGGTTTCCTGTCACTGAACAGAATATTTTCTAGTTGAAGATTTTCAATCAGAGTTACAAAGCTATGGATGACTTAGCAGAGTTCTTTATCTCCTCCATCATCCAATTTTCATGAGATTTGTGTGTACTTCTCTGGAAGTCATTATTAATACTTTTGCCAATTATTGTCAAAGTTAATATTCTAAAGGGAGGTGGGAGTAGTAGTGTAATTTAGAAACTGAAAATATCAGACTAAATCTGAGTCTAATCTGATAACCTTTTTCACTAAAGAACTAGAAAACAAGTTGTGCATAAAATTAATTATATTTTTATTAGATTCCAAAAGACGCTCGCTTGTTGAGAGTTGATATAATGATATGGTATGCAGAAGGGAAAGCTGAGAAAACACAGGTGCAACCGAAACATTCACAGTAGTGAGCCTGTTGATTAGAGATGATTCCAGTTGACTCTTGACTCAAAAATAATGAGAAGAGACATGTTTTATTAGAAGTAAAATTTCAGTACTTCCGATTAGTTCAGAGACTCCTATTTAGAGTTTCCCAATTTAAAGAAAGTATTAAGGACTTGAAAAATTTATATAAATTATTTGATATTAAGACAACAAACCATCCAGTTAGGTTTAAAGATGAAGATGAAAACAACGAATCTGATATATGTCTCACTTTAGGTCTTTTGACTAGTATTTCTTTCATATTTATTGGATTTTCTTAAAATAGAAGCATTTCCCTGATTGAGGAGATTATCAATAAATTTAAATACTATCTCAGTTTTTGTGATATATAGTTGAGGATGATAAGATACAATATCAAAAAAATAAACAACAAAAATTTTTATGTATGATTGTCACAGGTTGATTCAATGCCTTCTCTAAACTTACCATTCTAACACCTCATCTGTGTACTCTTTACTATTGAGGTATTTTCAAAATACAAGTTATGACTTAAAAGTTTTATCATTCTTTCTCAGTGTTACAATGCAGCAGAAAAATTATAATCGAAAAATTGAACACCATAGTCAGATTACAAATACAGAACATAAAACTTCAAGTGCTATGTATATTTAAAAGACATGTAGAGTAGGGACAGTTGTACCGTGTACTTTATGCTATTTTTAACAGCTTGTATAGGTCTGTATCCACCTGAAACTTGACTTTATGTGAAACTCAAAGATTTATTTCATTTTCTTATTGATGGCTTGCTTTCCTTCACTTGAGTTTCCATATAATTTGTATTTAAGAAGCAAGGAACTTGCTGGAATGGTAGTATGACAAGCTCCAGAAACCTGCTCCTCAGAAATACAATGAAAACTGATGAACGTTGTATTTTTTTAATTGTGGAAATTGTCCTGAGAGCACAGAGCACATGGAAATACATGTATTTAACAACACTTACAACTTCTCATAGGAACACAGAACCTATGGCATTTGAGCCACAACCCTCTCCCTCTCTCCTCAGTTCAGTATGATGGAAGTTCTACTCCAGATATGTATGGTGAGAATATGGACTGCTTCTCCAGCTCCAAATCTTGGGTGGTGTTTTTTTTGGTTTTTTTTTTTTTTTTCTGAGAGAAGCAGCCCAATGACATCCTAATTAATTCTTCTGCTCTCTATCATTTAATGTTTTTAGATTCCACATAATAAATGAGATTATACAGTATTTGTCTTTCTCTGACTTATTTCATGTAGCATATTGCCCTCATGGTCCATCTGTGTTGTCACAAATGGCAAAATTTCCTTCTTTTTATGGCTGAATAATATTCTATTCTGTATATGTACCACATTTTATTTATTCATCCATCAGTTAACACTTAGCTTGTTTCTGTGTCTTGGTTGTTGTGAATAATACTGTAATGAACATGGTAATCCCTTCAACAGAGTGATTTCAGTTCCTCTGGATATATACGCGGTGCAATTGCTGGGTCATATGGTAGTTTTATTTTTAATTTTTTGGGAAACTTTCAGACTGTTTTTTTTACAGTGGCTGTACCAATTTATATTCCCCCCAGTGGTGTGCAAGTGTTCTTTTTCTCTTTATCTTCAGCATTTTTGTCGCTTTTATTTGATTATAGGTGTGAGGTCATATCTCATTATTGTTTTGATTTGCATTTCCCCAATAATTAGTGATGTTGAACACTTATTTATGTGCCTATTGGTTATTAGTTATGTCATCTTTTGGAAAATATCTATTTAAGTCTTCTGCCCTTTTTTAAACTAGATTGTTTCTTTGCCATTAACAAACATTTTTGCATTGTTTTTATCAGTTTTTAAAAGTATATTTTGGATATTAACCTTACCAGATATATGGTTACAATTTTTTTTCCCATTCTGTAGGTTGCCTTTCATTTTGTGAATTTAGTTTGATGTGATCCTACTTGTTGATTTTTGCTTTTGTTGCTTGCTCCTTTCATGTCATACACAAAAATTCATGAAGCTCTTTACCTATGTTTTCTTCTAGGAGTATACATTTTCAGGTCTTATGTTTAAGTACTTATTCTACTTTGAGTTCATTTTTGTGAGTGGTGTGAGATACGGGTTCAATTTTATTCTTTTGCATGTGGATATATTCAGTTTTCCCATTTATTGAATAGACTATCCTTTCCCCACTGAGTATTCTTGGCTCATTTGACAAATATCAATTGACCATATATGTATGAGTTAATTTCTGGAGTCTGTTTTCTGTTCCTTCGGGTTATGTATCTATTTTATACCGGTGCCATATTGTTTTGATTATTATAACTTTGTAATATAGTTTGAAATCAGGAAGCATGATGCCTCCATGTTTGTTTCTTCTCAAAATTGTGTTGGCTATTCAGAGTCTCTGTGGTTCCATAGGAATTTTAGAATTGCTTTTTCTATTCATTGAAAAATGCCATTGGAATTTTGGTAGGGATTGCATTGAATCTATAGATTGCCTTGGATAATATGGATATTTTAACAATATTAATTTTTCCAGTCCATGAACATAGAATATCTTTCCATGTATTTGTGTCCTCAGTTTTTTTCAGCAATATCTTATAGTTTTCAGTCTGTAGACCTTTCACTTTCTTGGTTAAACTTATTCCTAATATTTTATTGTTTTTGATGCTACTGTGAATTGGATAGTTTTTTAATTTCTTATTTACATAGTTTACTGTTAGTGTATACACTATGCAGCTAATTTTTGTATCCTGACTTTGTATCCTTATACATTATTGAATTTGTTGATTAGGTCAAAGAATGTTTTGATGGAGTTATTAGAGGGCATCTATATAGAAGATCATGTCATCATAAAATAGAGACAGTTTTACTTTTTTTTCTGATTTGTATGTCTTTTATTTCTTTTTCTTGCCTAATTAGGACTTACAGTACGACATTGAATGGAAATTATGAGAATAGGTTCTCTTGTCTTGTTCTTGATCTTAGATGGAAAGTTTTCAGCTCTTTACCATTGAGTATGACATTAGCTGTGGGCTTCTCATATATGGCCCTTCTTATGTTGAGGTATATTTCTCCTATACATAGTTTGTTGAGAGTTTATATCATGAAAGGATGTTGAATTTTGTCAAATTTCTTTTCTGCATCTCTTGAGATGATCATATGATTTTTGTCTTTCATTCCATTAATGTCATGTGTCACATTTGTTGACTGTCCTATGTTGAAACATCCCTGCATCCCAGGGATGAATTCCAGTTGATATATTGTCCTTTTAACGTGCTATTGAATTTGGTTTGCTAGTATCTTGTTAAGAATGTTTACATCCTATACCTCTCTATAAAGATACTGTCCTCAAGTTTCCTTTACTTAAAGTATTCTTTTCTGGGTTTGGTATCTGCATAATACTGGCCTTGTAAAATGAGTTGGTGGTGGATGCTTCTTCAATTTTTTGTAAGTGTAAGTAGAATTGATGTTAATTCTTCCGTGAGTGTTTGGTAAAATTTATCTATGAAGCCATCTGATCTTGGGCCTTTCTTTGTTAGGAGATTTTTGATTACTGTTTCTATCTCCTCACTTATTATTTCTCTGTTAAGATTTTCTATTTTTTTCATGATTTTACTTGTTCTATTCTATGTTTCTAGGAACTTAAAGATTTCTTCTAGGTTTTCCAATTTATAGGCATGTAATTATTCACAGTAGTTTCAAATGATCCTTTATATTTCTGTAGTGTCAGTTGTAATGTTTCCCTTTTTAAAATAATTTTATATATTTGATTCCTCTTTCTTTTTTCCTTGGTAACTCTAGCAAAACATGTATCAGTTTTGTTAATCTTTTCAAAAAACCAATTCAGTTTTATTTATGTTATTGATTTTCTAATCTCTTTTTCGTTTATTTCTGCTCTGTTACCTCCTCTCTTTCTCTAAATTTAGGCTTGGTTTGTTCTTTTTCTACTTCCTTGAGGTGTATAGTTAGGTTGTTTGAGATCTTTTGTTCTTAATGTAGGCATTAATGTAGGCATTTATTCTCATAAGCTTCCTTCTTAGCATTGCTTTCATGCATCCTGTAAATTTTGATATGCTCTGCTTCCATTTTTGTTTCAGTATATATATATGTGTGTGTGTGTGTGTGTGTGTGTGTATTTTGTTTTTGTTTTGATTTCATCTTTAAATCAGTTGTTCAGGAGTGTGTTCTTTAATTTCCACATATTTGTGAATTTTATAGTTTTCCTCCTGCTACTAATTTCTAGCTTCATACCATTGTGATGAAAAGATACTTGGTTTGATTTCAGTCTTTTTTTAAATGTTTATTTATTTATTTTGAGAGAGAGAGAGCAAGCAGGTGTAAGAAGGGGAGGGGCAGAGAGAGAGGGAGAGAGAGAATCCCAAGCAGACTCTGCACTGTCAGCACAGAGAATGACTGGAGCTCAAAATCACTAACCATGAGGTCATGACCTGAGCCTAAATCAGGAGTTGGATGGTTAACTGATTGAGCCACCCAGTTGCCCCTGATTTCAGTCTTCTAAAATTTGCTGAGACTTGTCTTGTGACCTAATATATAATGTATCCTGGAGAAGGTATCCATATGCAGAGAAGAATATACATTCTACTGGCGTTGGATGCTGCTGTGATGGCTGAATGAAGGTATCTTATGTGGTAGAAAGGGCCAGTATAGACACACACATAGTGTCAATGGCTGGACCCAACAACAGAGGTCAGAATCAACTGCAGGCACACAAGCAGCTGTGGGGTTTCTGTATGTTGGCATATACTTGCATGACTGCAGGGGCTAGCCACAGGCACATGCATGATGGTTGGGACCAGTGAGGAGAGTTAGATCAGGCAGCATGTAGGTGCATGGCCCCTGGGGTTAGCTGCAAGCACGCATATTAGTGCAGTCCACTGAAGGAGTCAGGGTTCGCCTGGGAACCCAAGAAGCTGCGGGGTGTGGACTGTCTGCATGCGTCTGAGTAGCTGGAGGTGCTATCTTCTGGTGTGCACATAGAATTTGATGCTGGTGATAGAAGTGAGGGCCAGTGGCTTGTACGTACAGTGCTTTAGGGACTAGCTGCAGACACACACATTGGTACTGGCCAGTGACAGGAGTCAGGGCTGGTACCAGGTCCACAAGAAGCTGTGTAGAGTGAGGAAGGTCTCAGGCAGCTGGTGTCTACAAACAGGAAAGCCTGTGGTGAAAACTTCAGTAGCAAAATCTGCAAGGGGTCCATGGTGGCTATGTTGGCTGTTGGTTTTCTCAGTGGAGAAAGCAGTGAGGGTCCTCTGTGGGTCAGTCCGGGGTCTATGAAGAGAAGTCCTCAATGATGAAAGCTGGGTGTTGCAAATGTCCACAAGGGCTGTTGAGCTCCTCAAGTGACAAAGGTTGCCATGATCCTCTGCAGTACAGGCTACTGGGACCATTGTCACTCCTGCCATATGGCTGATACTGTTTGCCCCTGTGTTTGTTCCTTGTTTCCAGCTGTTTAGTTTTCCTGGTCTTTGAGAGGGTTGAGACCAAAGCAGATACTTTGTGCAGAGCACTGAAAAGTTGAAGAAACCGTTTTCTCAAGTTGATCTCCTTTTCCTGCTGAGGGAAGCCCTCTCAGTCTTGGGAGTTCTGTTTTGGTGAAAAATAGAGCTGGCCTGGGGCAGGAGATGATGAAGGCAAATGAAACTGTTCGTCCTACCCTTGTGAACTTATCCTCAGGTGTTTTTGCTTTACTGTGTTGTTAAAACTTTTTAAGTGGACCCCTGAGTCTCTCCCAGAACTTTGCTCATGGATAGCTGTCTAATTATGCTCTGTAGGGAGATGGAAGCTGACATCTTCTACTGTACCATTTTGGTGATGTCACTGTCTTCACTGAATTATTTTTTATAGAATCTACTTCTCTGTTGAAGTTGTCCAATCTTTCACCTATTTTGACCATATGTTTCCCATTTAACACATTAATCAATAATTGCAAACTCTCCTACATTATACTTAGAAGGTACACATAGGAAAATTAGAAATTTATTTAAGGGAAATTTTATATTTCACATAATATATATACGTTATGGGAAAAACAGAAGCATAAAATTGGGAGCTCTCAGAAATAGCAATTGTCATCAAGTGGCAAGAAAGAGGATATTGGTCATATTTTGAAATTTGACTAAGGTAAATTTTGATAGAAAAACATATGAGAGCCCTTACTTCATAGCATGAATACTACAAAGATTATTCATGAAGGTTGCTATCTCTCAAAAATAAAATTTTGATATATGATCAAGCTGAGAAAAACAGAATCTATTTATTGAATATGTTTATACATCCAGCAATCTAATCCAATGAAATGGTGTTTAAAAATTGTATATAAGGTAGAAGGGGAAGGGGAAAAAAAAGTTACAGAGAGGGAAAGAGGCAAACCATAAGAGACTCTTAAAAACTGAGAACAAACTGAGGGTTGATGGGTGTGGGAGGGAGGGGAAAGTGGGTGATGGGCATTGAGGAGGGCACCTGTTGGCATGAGCACTGGGTGTTATATGGAAACCAATTTAACAATAAATTTCATATTAAAAAAATAAAAAAAATAATAAAATAAAAAATAATAAAATATCCTATCCAGAAGTAAAAGAAAATACAAATAAAAATAAAAATTATATATAAAATATGAATTTATTGAGAAACCCAAAACCAATATTTTAAAAATGTCATAGACATAAGCTATATATATATGTGTGTGTGTGTGTATATATATATATATATATATATATTCATTCCTTGATTAAAATGGAAGCAAGACAACCTTGCCTAATATACTCTATGATAACTTCCTATTAGAATAACTTCACTGAAGGTATAAGAAAAGATGAAAAACATCATCTCAGTGTTAGAAAATTCTTAACCACGTGTTATCATATAAGAGTACCTAGTTGCTGAGAATAAGATTGATATATAAGAAAAAGAAATGGCAACTGAGAAAAAATAGGTTACAGGGAATATTTGAGGAACTTGCCTTTAAAGTAGGAGCCTTGAGGGGTACCTGGGTACCTCAGTCAGTTGAGCATCTGACTCTTAATTTCAGCTTAGGTCATGATTCTAGGGTAGTGGGATCAAGCCTCGCATCGGGCTCAGTGCTGAGTGTAGAGCCTGCTTAAGGTTCTCTCCCTCTTCCTCTAACCCTCTCCCCTGCTTGTGCACTCTCTCTCTATAAAAATAAATAAATAAATAAATAAATAAATAAATAAATAAATAAATAAATAAATAAATAAAAAATAAAGTAGGAGACTTGAGTTTTCTATAGTAATTTGAATTAAAAGAATATACAGTGGGTATAAAATCTGTGAATGTTTTAAGTTTTTCTATTAAAGTATGAAAACGTACATATATCTAAGATAATCTGTGTTCCTGAAAAATAGAATAGAATGTCATCCTCTGAACCTGAGGGGAGAAACATGATATCATAAGAGGATAAAGAAAATATTTTTAATATACTCATAGGCTTCTTTCCCCATTAGACTTCTGGTGCTGGAACTCCCACCCAGGAGATTACAAGTCATTACTCTGGAATCTGACCAGCCCAAGAGGCAGCATGGGCTTCAAGAAAAGAGGTAAATAATATTGAGACAGAGAGAGAGAGAGACATCCGATAATGAAACTGTAACTCTAATGCAGGAAATAAACAAAAGAGACCTTGAAAATGTTAAAACTACCAATACTGATTAAAACAGTATGCCAAATGAGGATTTCCATTGCCATGTATTTTTGGTCTTTACCATTATGCTCTTTTAAACATAATAATAACTTCATGAGTCTGATCCAGAATATTTTTAACATAAATTAACTTCATAACTCTGATCCAGAATATGATTTGTAGTTAGCTTGCATTGTCTGTGAGTTAATAGAATTTCTCTTCTATTTTCTGTTACCTGTGGCCTGGATCCATGTTTTCATCTAAGTGTGAAGGCTAGAGATTAGCCATGAAGAACGTAGAAGTAGAAAATAAAAAGAAACCTATGCATCTGATCACATTTCTGCTTGATATAGAAATATCAATATTCCTTATTATATTGGACATATACAGTATTATGTGATAAGATGATTATACATACTTTCCTGTATTATGTAATTTTTTGTTCACAGTTACCTTATTATATGACTAGTTTTATAACAGCTGGGTTTATATTTGCTAATTTATTTTTATTTATTTGCCTTAGTTTAACATTTGAACCATTTTTTAAATATTTGTTTATTTTTGAGAGAAAGGGAGAGAGCATAATGGGGGAGGGCAGAGGGATACAGAGTATTCAAAGTGGACTGTGGGACTGCCAACAACAGCGAGCCCAGCAGGGGGCTTGAACTCACAAAGGGTGAGATCATGACCATAACCAAGGTCAGATGCTTAAGTGACTGAGCCACCCAGGCGCTCCATCTACTATATTTTTAAAAAAAAAAATCACTTTTAATGTAAGTCAACAGATGTTTATTTAAAAAAAAATGCACAGTTAATGAAAAAGAAATAACCAAAGAGAATACTTTGGTTGGATTTACAAATTACTTGATGGCTGATTGCTCAATGGCAACAGTAAAAAAACAGAAATTATTATATGATTAAATGATGAAGAGATATAACCTGTAATTCTATAAAACACAAAAAATGTAAAGAAAAAAGTCAGCTGGATATAATGGAATAGCATGTAACACAATAAATTAATGGTTTCTTGATGAAATTAATATTATGTAGGGACTGTAATTCTTTAGTTAAAATGTCCTTTATTCAATATAAAATTAACAGATATGCCACTATACAAGCCCAAATGAGAGGGAAGGAATGAAAAGGCAATAATTAAAATATACAAGACAAACAGACCATTGGTGTGACCAATTATAGAATTAGTACACATAGACTGTCAAATTACTGTGATTAATAGTTCCAGAGAACAGATAGCAACTTGAAGAATTTTAACAGAGAATGATATATTAAGATAAACTCATCTGTTTCTTTCCTGTAGTAGATTTACTGTTTCTACAACAATAAAACAACAATAACAATAAAATCAACAATGGGAATTAAAAATTCTTATTTTGGCTTAACGATGGATAAAGCAGAAGGAAAAATATTGTAGGCAGTAGGTAAGTGGGTAAAAAAATATTCAGACAGAAGTACAGAAAAGGAAAAAAAAAGAAATGAAAAATACATACATAAAAATAAGATAGAAGGTATTTCTGTCAAACGTCAATGAATCCAGAATGGATGTTGTAGTGTTTAAAATAGTAAACAAATGAAACCCAAAACAAGAAAAAGTGTATATGAACAAGAAATACAATTTAAGACATAATGCTGGCAGGGGATAGGCATCTAGACTAAGATGCATGTCTGCTTTCTTGACCTGAAACCCAGAGCCCTGTGCCACTAACCTGCAGTCACCCTCACAGGGAAACTGCACTTTGAAACAAAGCTGGTTCTTAGCCTATCCTGGAGCGTCAGAGGCTAAGTTGGCATTCTGTTGGTACAGCTCCTGTAAATAGTAAATGTTCATCCTCATGTGGTCTTCCTGTAGGGTGTGGTGTGTGGGATATTGCAGTGTTGAATTTAAACACAATTATATTACGTAATTATCATCCAGTAATTACTTTGTTATTTACTTGGATAATAAGGTAATTACTTTAATTTAAAATGGGCTAAATGATCCACTTAAAAAAAATTGTCCAACTTGAAAAAAAAAAAAAACTACATTGCTCACAACAGACATGCTTTATTAAAATATTTTATTGCATTATTTTCCCCCCTGTATTGCCCCATTCAATCTTGACTGCCACACTCAGACAGACACAAAGCATGAGGACACTTTTTTCTTCCATCTCTAGTGGAAGCCTTAGCAGCAGAAAGTGACTACTCCAAATCTGTCAAATAGATGCATAAGAGGCATACTTTAAACATAAGAACTCTGAGGAGGAATTAAAATGATGGAGTAGCAGAGCACCATATGCTTGCCCCATCCCCCAATCCCAGCTAGATAAATAAACATAAGAACTCTGAACTTTAAAAGACTATAGCATGGAAATATGAGTAATAAAGGTTTCACTGTGCTAAAAGCAGGTAAAAACTATGAATTACTATTAGACCCAGAGAAATACTTTATTTGATAAATCTGTTAATATTTAATGGATACATACAACGATTCTAAACGTGCACGCATCTAAAAACATAGCCAGTAGAATACATAAGATATAATTTAGGTATAACTAGAAGAACAAATTTACAGACTTAATGGATGTTTCTAACACATCCCTTGCTGTGATTATTAGAACAATCAGAACATCAATAAAGATACAGATTTGGAAGGCACAGAACCAGTAAATCTAACAATTTAAGAAAACATGGAAAGCACTGAATCAAAGAACGGCAGCATACAGTTTTATTTAAGTGTACATGGAATGGTTACCAAAATTGACCATACATTGGGCTCCTAAGCAGGAATCAAGATAACTAAAGCTATTTAAATCATGACAATGCTCTCTAAGCACAGTGTGATTAAGCTAGAAATCAATAAAGGAAAGATAATTAGAAACATCCTTAAATATTTATAAATTAAATGATATACTTTTAAACAACCAGGGGGGCAAAAAAAAAAAAAGAAAAAGAAATCATGGGAAAATAGTAAATACTTTGAGACAAATAAAAAGGAAAACACAGCATACCAAAATTCATGGGATGCGATGAAAGCAATGGGTAGAGGAACATTTATAGTAACAAAAAATAAAAAGAAGAAAAATTTCAAATTGACAATCCAACTTTACATCTTCAGTAGCTAAAAAAGAACAAACCAAATCCAAAGCTAGGAGAAGAAAGGAAATAATGAAGATTGGAGCATAGATACACAATAAAAAAAAAAAGAACAAAAAAGAGAATCAACAAAGCCAAGAGTTGATTCTTCGAAAATGTAAAAAAAGAGTAACAAACCTTTAGCTAGACTAACAAAGGAAAAAAAAAAAAAAGATACAAGTAACTAAAATCAGAATATAAGGTGGGGGAATTACCATCAATGTTACAGATACAAATACAGTTTCAAGACAACTGTAGGAATAATTATATACCAAAAATTAGATAACCTATATGAAATGGGGAAGTTTTCACAAACACACAAATTACCGAACTGACTCAAAATATATATATATATATATATATATATATATATATATATATATATATATACAAATCAGAACACAACTATAACAATTAAAGTGATTAGATCAGTAATTTAAAAAATAATAATAAAGCAAAAACACCTTTCAGTAAAAGAAATCAGGACCAGATTACTTCATTGGTGAATCCTACCAAACTTTTTAAGAAAAAGTAACCCACTCCTATTCAAAGTTTTTTTCAAAATTAGGAGAGAGAACTTCCTAACATTCTTTGAGGCCAGTATTACCCTGATACCAAAGCAAGATAAAGACACCATAAGAGTATTATAGATGAATAGATCAGTATCTTTATAAATATAGATGCAAAAATCCACAACAAAATACTTGAAAAAAATTAGTCCAACAGCATATTACCTGAATTATATACTATGACAAGGTGGAATTTATACCAAGAATGCAGGTTATTCAACATAAGAAAATCAATTATTAATAGACTGAAGGGTTAAAAAAAAAACTACATGGCATCACAATTGATGCAGAAAAACATTTCACAAAATCTGACACTGATAAAGGAGAACTTGGAAAATTAGGAAAAAAATCACAGCTAACATCATATTTAGTGGTGAAAACTGAATGCTTTTCCTCTAATATCAGGAGCAAGATGGGGATGCCTTGCTTTCACTGCTTATATTTAACCTTCTAATGAGTCTAGGCAGAGCAATAAGCCACAATATATACATATACAGTATATGTGTATATATATATATATATATATATATATATATATATATATATATGAAAATCAAATTAGAAAGGGAGAGCTAAAACTATCTTCATTTGCAGGTGACATAGTCCTATATGTAGAAAATCCCCATAATAATCCACAAAAAAAGCTGCTAGAACTAATAAATGAATTCAGCAAAGTTGCAGATTATAAGATCAACACATTCCATTCACAAAGGAAACCTAAAGAATAAAATGCCTTAACCAAGAAGGTGAAGGCATACACACTGCAAATTATAAAACATTATTGAAAGAAATTAAGGAAGATCTAAATGAATGAAAAGCATCTCGTGTTCATGGATTGGAAGATTTATTGTTAGGAAGACAGTATTCCCCCAAAGCAATCTACAGATACAATATAACATCCATCAACATTTCAAGAACCTTTTTTGCAGATATGGAAAAGGTGACACTCAAATTCAGGTGGAATCACACGGGGTTCCAAATAGCCACACAGTACTGAAAAAGAGGAGCAAAGCTGCAAGACTTAAACTTCCTGATTTTAAATTACTACTAAAGATACACTAATCAAAATAGTGTAGTACCAAGAGGATAGACATATACTCTAATGGAACAGAATCGAGAGTCCAGAAATAAAGCCATATGTCTATAGCCAATTATTTTCAAGAGTACCATGGCCTTCAATGGGAAAAGTGTACTTTCTTCAAGAAATGGTGTTGGGACAACTGGACTTTCACATGCAAGATGATGAAAACAAACCATTGATGCCACATACAATTTTGTTAAAGTTTTTATTTATTTTGAGAGAGAGAGTGGGCGGGGGTGCAGAGAGAGAGAGGGAGAGAGAGTCTCCCAAGCAGGCTCTGCACTGGTAGCACAGAGACTAACATGGGGCTCAATCTCACAAACCACGAGATAATGACCTGAGCTGAAATCAAGATGCTTAACCAACTGAGCCACCCAGGTGCCCCCCAAAATTGTTTTAAAAAGTGTCAATGACCTAAATATGACCACTAAACCTATTAAGCTTTTTTTTTTTAATGTTCATTTCATTTTGAGAGACAAAGAGTGACTAGGAGTGGGGGGAGGAGCCAAGAGAGAGGGAGAGAGAAAGAATCCCAGGCAGGCTCTGTGCTCCATGCTGAGATCCATGCGGGGTCAGTCTTAAAACTGTGAGATCATGACCTGAGTCAAAATCAAGACTTAACCGACTGAGCCTCACAGATGCCCCTAAACCTATTGAACTATTAGAAAGAAAACACAGAAGTAAGTCTTCATAACCATGGATTTGACTATGGATTCTTAATTATGACACCAAAAGCACAAGGAACAAAAGAAAAAAATATATTGAACTTCATCAAAATGATACGTTTTTGTGCATCAAAGAACATTAAAAGTGAAAAGAAAATCTATAGAACAGAAGAAAATATTTACAAATCATATATTTGAAAGGGTGTAGTTACAACATATGTAAAGAATACTTACCACTCAACAACACAAATATCCCAATTAAAATAAAACAAAAGAAAAAGATGAGCAAAGGACCTCAATACATGTTTCTCTAAAGAAGATAAATAAATTGTCAATAAACATGTGAAAATGTTTAACATAATTATGGAAATGAAAATGACAAATAACCCTTCATATCTGCTAGGATGGGTATATAACAACAACAACAACAAAACAGGAAAGTGTTAGATGTTGGCAAGGATGTGGAGAATGTGTAAGCATCATAATTTCCTGGTGTGAATGTAGAATAGTTCATCCCCTGAGGAAAAAGTTTAATGGTTCTTCAAGAACCACCTGGGTGGCTCAGTCGGTTAAGCTTCCGACTTTGGCTCGGTCACGATCTCGCGGTCTATGAGTTTGAGGCCCATGTCGGGCTCTGTGCTGACAGCTCCGAGCCTGGAGCCTGCTTTGGATACTGTGTCTCCGTCTCTCTGTTCCTCCCCCACTCGCACTCCCTCTCAAAAATGAATAAACATTAAAAAAATTTTAAATGAAGTTAAATATAGAATTAACATATAACCCAGAACTTCCACTTCTATTTGAATACCCAAAAGAACTGAAAATAGGTACTCAAGTATATGTACATGCATGTCACAGAAGCACTATTCATAATAGCCTAGAAGTGGAAACAACCCAAATGTTTTTCAACAGTGAAATGATAAATAAACGGGATATGTACGTACAATATAATAATCAGTGATAAAAAAGAATGAAGTCCTGATAACTATTACAACATCAGTGAACCTCAAAACCTAAGTGAAAGAAGCTAGCTGTAACAGTTCATATATTGTATAATTCTTTTTATATGAAATACACAGACAATGTGAATCCATAGAGACAAAAAGCAAATTGGTGGTTACCAGGTTATAGGAGAAGGACGAATGTAGAGTAGGTGCTTACTATGTAAGGTATTTCCTTTTGGGGTGAAGAGAATGTTTACATAAAAATGGTGGTTGGACAACATTGTGATTGTACTTAATGCCACTGAGTTGTTCATTGAAAAGTGGTTAGTTTTACAAAATGTAAATTTCAACTCCATAATAAGAGGGGTGAGAGCTCTCGGAAACAAACCATATATAACTCAGGTGACTTGGCAAATGAGTGGTGAGAAGTTGTACTGTGTTTAAAGTGCTAATGTGAGAAGAGGCTAGATTACCCAAATAAAGAGAAACAAAGAGCCATGAGGACAAGAGCACAACTGTCATCAGCCATCTATCTTGAGGTATAGGAGGCATCTGGATGTCCTCACAACAAGATGGAAATACCTAAACTTCTGTTATTACACCAACTACACATAAAGAAAAGTCTTGCCTTGTAACTGTGATAGTCACTAAAAACATGTTTATGGACTGAATTGTGTCCCCTCAAAGTTCATATGTTGACATTCTAACCCCTAGTACCTATTTACCAGTGGTGGAGACAGGGCCTTTAAAGAAGTAATTAAGGATAAATGAGGTCATATGGGTGGGTCCTAATTCAATATGAGGAAGAGACCCCAGGGATGTGCAGGCACAGAAAAATGGCCGCATATATGGGTGGCTATCTGCAAGCTAAGCAAAGAGAGACTAAGGAAGAAACCAAACCTAATGACCCTTTGAGCCTACACTTCCAGCCTCTAAAATTGTGAGAAAATGAATTTTTGTGTTTAAGCCACCAGACTGGCATTGTGTTATGGCAGTCCTAGCAAACTGATACAAAACATGTTAGTCTCTATTTCATCTTTCATATGTCTGCATGAAATTATTTTGAAATGCTTCATGCACATTGAATATAAAATAAAGTTCTCCCTGAAAGGGTGTTTTCTAAACTATAATGTTTTCACAAGTGCAAATCATTGTAATTAATATTTAGGATCTTCAGTACATTGCAATGCTTTGATTTCTATGATTCATAGGAATATTCTGGAAGCACAAGAAAACGTAACATTTCTAATTGTGTCTATTTCATAAACAAATGTAACTTCACACCTGTTGTTTATAGGTCCTATGAAATCTAACATATAGCATTGTCACAACTTCCTATATGCGTATTATATATGAGAATAGGATGGCTTCTGTACATACACCAACTTTACTCAGATAAACCAGATAGGACATAAGGGAAATCTGGTTTGTCTTTTTCCATATTTAGAAGAATAATGGAGAAAACGTCTGAGTCTAAATGTACAAAACATTCAGAGAAGAGATTATTTTACTTGGATTATTTTGCTTCAAGGAGGAAAGAAGCTAGAGCAAACATATGGTAATTGAGATTGTGACTTTCAAAAGGTTACTTTAAAAACTGTTTGGCTATTCAATTGTGTGATTTACTTTTTCTATTTATGATGGACACTGTACCAATAATTGGATCTAAATAATTGTACATACACATAAAGCAGTGATAAAAAATTATTCACTTTGATTTTGGTAGAAATTTATTTAAGTAATTTTTCATTGGCATCTAGTTTCAGTAATGGATAAAAGTAGCAAATTCAAGAAGGTAACTGGAATTTTAAAGATGAAAGATGATTTTATGGCCAAAGTCATTTGCAGTTGTCTCTGTGAAGAATGAGAGTGATTAAACTCTATAATAACGAGTAATTTCTAAATCTCATGGAAGCTAGAAAAAATGTTTTCCACTGTGTTCTGTAGAATTTCCTAAATGTCTTATTCACTCTAATGGTTATTCATTCCTTTAATATGGAGCTAAATGGAGTGCCCTAACCTAGTGTATTTCCATGGGTTGTGTGGTAGGCCTTGCTTAGAATTTAACCCAGTCTTAAAACAATGAAACCCTTCAGAGATTGCTATTCATAGCTACTGCTGAGTGTATTTTACATCCAACACTTCAGATGAAAGTCCTCCCAATTAACAAAACTTGATAATGTGTTACTGTTAGAGAAAAATTTTAAGCAAGGCAAACCATGAAGAAAGTTATGCAAATTCTTTATAACAGTATTTCTTGTTCTTTTTTTTTTATAAATGCTTTTTAATGTTTACTCTTGAGAGAGAGACAGAGATGGAATGTGAGTGGGGGAGGGCATAGAGAGAGAGGGAGATACAGAATCTGAAGCAGGCTCCAGGCTCTGAGCTGTCAGCACAGAGCCGAATGCGGGGGCTTGAACTCATAAACCATGAGATGTTGACCTGAGTTGAAGTCAGATGCCCAGCTGACTGAGCCACCCAGGCGCCCCATAACAGTATTTCTTAGTATTAAAATAAGTACATGGGTAGCTCTGTTCGATGTAAATACAATGATGTTAGGGCCCTTGGAAGAACTTGATGTTCAGTTTATCAAATTAACCAATTATCAAATTATCAAAGGAGAAATAATTACTGCTGTATAAACACACTTAAAATATTGATTTCAAGAAGGGAAAAGCAAAATGGCTTTTATTTGATATATGCAGCCTTTGAATGGTTAGCAATAGAAAACACGTGGTCAAGTGCAACATTTTGTAATAAAAGTTAAAACTGAAGTTCAACCAAAGTCAGAAAGCCATAAGCAAAGGCAAGCCGTACTTAACTTCACTGGATAGTAACGGAATTACAGGAACATACTATGTAGCCTAATCCTGATTGAATCTCAAAGAGTGTAATGTTTAAGCAACAAAAGCAACAAATTAACAAACAAAAATACTAACTTTTTAGGAAATAGGATACTTTTAAGGAGAGAACATGAAATTCTAGCACATTATTCTATAAACCACTGTTGAACTTGTTAATAATTCTTGATACAAAGAAAAAGTCTTAAAGTCTCATTTGGTTCACCCTCATGCTATTTTGCATATATCTGTTTTATCATCTCAGGCTTTTCAAAGAATAGTTGTTACCCTTAATCTCATTTTTTATGCATGAATTTGTATAACTGCACCAAGCTTTTATGTTCTCAATTGAGTTGTTAGGTTAACCAGGAAAGGAAAAATTAACTCAAAGTAATAGATGAATGAAGGTAGTGGTTTTCTTGTATTTATCAATAGAATGAAAGTAAAGTATTACATGAAATCAAACTCTATATCTTTTGGTGTTTTTTTAAAGTTTATTTATTTATTTTGAGAGAGAGAGTGTGTGTGTGTGTGTAAGCGGGAAAGGGACAGAGGGAGAGACAGAATCCCAAGCAGGCTCCGTGCTGTCAGCGCAGAGCCTAATTCAGGGCTCAAATTCACGAACTGTGAGATCATGACCTGAGCTGAGGTCACGAGTTGGACACTTAACTGACTGAGCTACCCGGTGCCCCCCGAACTATTTACCTTCTGAATTAAAAGAGCCCTTAGATATTGTCTAAAAATTCAACTTTCTAGTTTTATAATGAAGCAATTAAGAATATAATCAATCATTGAATGTAATTGGTCAGGTAATTTATTCTGCCTATATACCTTCCTCCATTGTTTCAAAAAACTAAATCAAATCCTGTTTTTCACTTTTAGGCTTCCATTACAATGGTCTTACATTTTACCTTTTGACACACATAGCCTTATGTATTAAAATTTACATAAAACCATATGATCCTTCATTCCTTAAGTTTAGGTGGAGGTGATTTTCTGAACCAAACTCTAATTCCATTTTTAAGAGTATAATAAAATTGATAATTGATAGCTGGAACTTATTGTTTTAAATCTGCAATCTTACACACTATTCAAGCAATCTACTCGTCAGAAAAGAAAGAGAGCTTCATTTATGTCCTGCAAAGTCACTGTGACAGGACTAACATGAGTAAGGGTGTTATCCAAGGCAAAGAATATTGTGTGAAAATACAAACAAAGGGAGAAATAAATGATTAGGCAAAGAAAGTATATGAGATATCACCTTGAGAATAAGAGGTTGTTGAGTCAAACTAAGAATATATGAGATAATTCCAGGAGATCTAAGGGGAAAACACAGGCTCAAAATCTGCTGGAGCTTTAGGATCTAACTTGCAATTCACCTGTGCCATAGGATTACATAACTGCCTTGAATCGTCTAACTGATTTATTTCTAGGCTAACCACAACTACTTATGTCAGCCAACATAAAGTGTTCTGGATTTTATGTCAAAAGTATTAGGCAGCATGTGTTATTTTCTTATTATTCATTATGTTTGACTGTTGAGAACAATTTTTCTTTTTTCTTTTAATTTTATGTTTATTTTATTTTTTTGAGAGCGAGAGAGAGATCGAGCGAGCATGAGTGGGGGAGGGGCAGAGACAGAGGGAGACACAGAATCCAAAGCAGGCTCCAGGCTCTGAGCTGTCAGCACAGAGCCCAACGTGGGGCTCGAACCCATGATCCGTGAGATCATGACCTGAGCCAACGTCGGACATTCAACCGACTGAGCCACCCAGGTGCCCCGAGAATGATTTTTTTTTTATTGGAAGTAAAAGTTTATGTTTTACCTTCTCCCATTGTCCCTCAATTTTTCTCAAACCCAGGATCTTCTGCTTACTACTTCTCTGAATTTGGTCCAAGCAAGCTTGTGAGAAACTATTGCTTAATCCATTAAAGCAGTACTTAAGTTGTTATAGATGTCAAGTAAGAAGTAAGAATGAACATGTCTTTGTAAATTATAGAACATGATGATATTATGTAGGTTTTGTATGTCATGGCTCAGCAATTCATGTCTCTGGTCGGAGTATATTAGGTATGTTTGGCAAGGTGTGGTAGGGGAGGTGATAGAGAGGGAGTATTAGCAGATCAGAAAAATGTAAGAAGCATTCATGGAAATGAAACATTAAGTTTTTCTTGTCTCAGAGATGTTATGGAAGTAAAGGGAAGGAAGATGACTGGAAGAGATCTCAGTGTGATAATACATGATTGATACTGGAAAAAATGGCACGAAAGCATGAATTTAAATATGAAACTCCATGGCTCCCTCCTCACATTAAGCAAGGGGGGAGCTGAAAGGAGGAAAATACCTAACACAGAGCACTATCCACCATCACCTCAAAAAAACAGGGAGGCAGAGGGTGGGTCTTTGAGCAGTATTCTCCAGGACAAATGTTTCTAAATCTAGAGGAGAAATGAAATTACGCCAGCTTGCCTAGAAGTCAAGGTCAGCCACAGGAATTAGTATCATTTCTAGTGATATAATTTTCCATGTTAAAAAAATTATGATTACATACAATAAAATGCACAGATATTAAATATATAGCCCAAAAGATTTTGGACAGATGCATATACCAGTGTAACCCATCCCCCATTAACAAATATTTAGTAAAGGAAAGGACTTTGTGATTATCACCAGAAAGCCCTCTTTCTTATCACCTGAAGGAAACCATTTTTCTTACTATCAAAATATGTGTGTGTGTGTGTGTATGTGTGTGTGTATGTGTATGCGCCTGGCTTCTTTCTCTCTGCATATCTTTGTGATTCCTTCATGATGTTTTATGTATCCATAGTTCATTCCTTTTCACCGGCAAATAATATTCATTTTAAAAGTCCACAATTTGGTTATCATGCTCCTTATACATACTGAGTTGTGTCGTTGCCAGATTGTGACTATGATGAATAGAAATGATATTATTTAATTTTTGTACATATTAGAACCTTGTATTTGAATTTTCTTGGGTAAGTACCTAGAAGCAAATGGTTGTGTATAAAGTATATGTATTTGTAACTTATAAGAATCTGCCAAATTCTTTTCCCAAGTGGGAAAATGTGCATACATCAGCGGTGTATCAAAGTTCTGGATGTTCTGTATCATCACCAACATTTAGTGTTGTCTGTTATTTTTTAAATAATTATAGCCATTCTCTGGATATATAATAATATCTCATTGCATTTTTAGTTGGTACTCCCTGATGATGTACACACTGTAAAACACTATTTCATGTGCTTATTCCCCATTCATATATCTGCCTTGAGGGAGTATCTATCACAACCAGATACTCTAGATGTTAGTTTCTGATAGAAGTACAATAAACATTTTTCCCAAGGTGTGCCATTTATTGACACACTTTTAATGACACACTTGTAAAGAATGTGACTTCCTTTTAATTTTTTAAATGTTTGTTTATTTTTGAGAGAGAGAGACAGAGCGTGAGCAGGGGAGGGGCAGACAGAAAGGGAGACCCAGAATCCGAAGCAGGCTCCAGGCTCTGAGCAGTCAGCATGGAGCTTGACGCGGGGCTCAAACTCACGAACCGTGAGATCGTGACCTGAGTCAAAGTCGGATGCTCAACCGACTGAGCCACCCAGGCACCCCGAGAATGACTTTTAATGAGGAAAAGCTTCAAAATACTATATAGTATGATTTGAAATTTTTTGTTGTTTTATATTATTGTTCATGCTTTTTGTGTTCTGTTTCCCAAATGATTCTATAAATGCTGATCTATCCTTGGATTGTCAATTCAGCTTCATTAGCTCCATTAACCTATTTTGTTTTTCTTATGTCAGTACCACACTATGTGATTACTCTAGCATTACAATAATTTTTGAAATAAACCCATGTAAAACCTCAGATGTTGTGTTAGGTTCTCTGCATGTCCAAATAAACTTTAAAATCACCTTGGTGACATGTATTTTAAAACTTCCTTGTGTTTTCATTGGGATTTTGTTGAATCTATAGATTATTTCATAGAAAATAGATACCTTAGCAATATTGAGGCTTTTAATCAGAGAATATGATATAGCTTACCACTTACTTTGGTATTTTCTTTTTTAAAAAAACATTTTTTTTTACATTTTATTTATTTCTGAGAGAGAGAGAGAGAGAGAGCGCGCGCGCGCGCACAAGTGGGGGAGGGGCAGAGAGAGGGAAACACAGAATCTGAAGCAGGCTCCAGGCTCTGAGCTGTCAGCACAGAACCTGATGCGGGCTCAAACCCACGAACCGTGAGATCATGACCTGAGCCGAATCCAGTGGCTTAACAGAGTGCGCCACCCAGGCACCCCTATGTTGGTATTTTCAATATCTCTCAGCAATATCTTGTCACTTTAATGTATAGATCTTAAGTATATTTCGCTAAATATATCCCTAATTATGTCAGGTTATGTGATATTGTTAATGATGTTGTTACTTTCACTTAATTACTCAGCTGCTTCCTTTATATAAAAATTAAATTCATTTTGAATGTTTAACTTTTCTAAATTCACTTATTGTCTCCTGCGTCTGGTAGTTTGGGGGGAAGTTTGAGACAAAAGGCTATGTAGATAATCAATTGTCATATGAAAATGATGTTTCCTCTTTCCAAATTATGCATTTTACTCCTTTCCCTTGCCTTTGGGCAATGAATATGGAATTTAGTAAAATGTTGGATAGAAGTGGTGAGTAGACAAATCCTTGCTTTTTTTTTTTTTTTTTTTAGAACACAGGGAAAAGACTGGCCACTGTTAACATTTATGGATTATGAGTATAGTCATTTTCTCATGCTGCCATAACAAGTTATCATAAATTTTCGTGGCTTATAACTGTACAAACTTATTATCTTACAGTTCTGTAGGTTAAAAACCCAACACAAGTCTCATTGGTTTAAAATCAGTGTCAGTATACTGTATTCTTTTCTTGAGGCTCTAGGGAAAAATCCGTGTCCTTGCATTATTCGGGTCCTGGAGGCAATCCATATTTTGGCGTCTTTCTTAGAGCTTCCAAGTTTGCAATGGCATGGTGCATCTCTCTGGTTCTCTTTCTGACTACAACTAGGAAATACTCTCTACTTTTAAGGACTTGTATTCTTAGATTTACCCTACTCAGTTTATGAAGGATAATCTTCCAGTCTCAAAGTTTTAATTATTATTAATTATTTTTGTAAACTCTCTTTTGCTATACAAGGTAATGTATTCACAGGGTTGAAGGATTAGGACAGGAGGCAATATTCTGTATACCATAATAATACTTGTAGGTTTTTTTTATGGATGCCCTTTTGTAGATTGAAGAATCCCCTTCTCTTGCTAGTTGCAGAGAGATTTTATTTTTATCATAAATGATTGTTTAATGCGTTTAATGCTATCTCTGTATCTGTTGAGATGATCATGTGGCTTTTTTCCTTTATTCCATTCATGTTATGAATATATTGAACATTTAAAATATATTTAAAGTAATATATTTTAAATTTAGAACCAACATTGCTTTCCTAGGATAAATGCCTCTTGTTCATGATGTGTTATTTATGTTATATTGATGAATTAATGCCAATATTTGATGAATATTTTTTGCACATTCATAAGAGACTTTACTCATTTTCTCTTTTAAAAATGTCATTGTCATTATTATTACTATCAGAATTTCACTGATGAAAAACAAGTTGAGGAGTTTATTTTCCTATAAATATGAAAGAGTTTTGTGAGCTTAGTATTATATTTTTCTTGCATATTTAGCAAATATGAGTAAAACTCACCAGTGAAGCCATTAGACTGACATTTTCTTTGTGAGAAGCTTTTTAAGTGAAAAATTTTGGAGCAGACATGGTACTATTTAGATTTTTTATTTCTGATTGTATATATTCTGTAAGTATTTTAAGGAATTTTTAAATTTAAATTTTTTACTTTTTTATGCTTATTTATTTATTTTTGAAAGAAAGAGTACAAGGGGAAGAGGGCCAAAGAGAGAGGGAGAGAGAATCCAAAACAGGCTCTGCACTGTCAGCACAGAGCCCAATGTGGGGCTAGAACTCGCAAACTGTGAGATCATAACCTAAGCCTAGACCAAGAAGATTCTGATACTTAACCGCCTGAGCCACCTAGGTGCCCCAAGGAAATTTTCAATTCTATCTACCAATGTGTTACTGAATTTTCAAATATTTGGGGGCTTACCTAAAGACATTATGTTACTGATTTTAATTTTAGTACAGCCGTGGTAAAAGAATATACTCTGTGTAATGAAATCCTGTGACATCTATTAAGACTGTATGATCAAGCATATATTCTGTCTTGGTTAATGTTTAACATGCTCTTTAAAAAGTATATGCTGCAAGTGTTGGCAGTGTGTCTGTAAGTTTCAATTAATTAAGACTATTGATAATATTTTTCAAATCTTCTTCATCCTTACTTGTCTGCACATTCTATCAATTACTAAAGGAAGAAATTCCAAAATAGTTAACCAAAATAGTGATTGTATCTCTCCCTTTAGTTCTTTTAGGTTTTGTTTCACATATCTGAATTGCTACTATATACATTTCTAGACTTGCATTGTCTTCTTGATAACTCACCCTTTTTATTATTAGGGCTTTCCTCTTATCACTGGTATTAAACTGTTGGTCAAAGCGTATTTGGTGTAGAGTTACACAGCCTTCTTATGTTTAGTGTTTCCATAGTTTGAATATTTTACCCTTTTAATATAAATAAATCTGATTGGGACTTTAATACTTAAAAAATGTGTCTCTTATATTTGCTTTTGTTGCCTGTGCTTTTGTTGTCATTTCCAAGAATCATGGCTTAGGTCAATGTCATGAAGCTTTTCCCTTGTTTCCTTCTAGGAGTTATACAGTTGTATGCCTTACATTTAAGTCTTTAATCTATTTTGTGGTAATATTTGTGCATGGTGTAAAATAAGGGTCCAGTTTCATTCTTCTGCATAGCAAGTGTGATTACATCAACTAAAAACCTTTGGCAAACCAAAGGAAATGATTAACAGAATGAAAAGATCACCTATTGGACGGTGAGAAAATATTTGCAAGCCATGTATCTGATGTAAGGGCTGATATTGAAAATATATAACTAAATATTACTACTCAGAAAAAAAACAAATAACCTCATTACAACATGAACAAGAGATTTGAATAGACATTTTTTTTTCAAAGAAGACATACAAATGGCCAGCAGGTATATGAAAAAATACTCCATATCACTGTTCATCAAGGGAATGCAAATCAAAACCATGAGATATCACCTCATACCTATTAGGATGAGTGTTATAAAAAATAAATCTAAAGATAACAAATTTGTTGAAGGTACAGAGAAGTTGGAACCCTTGCACACTGGTAGGAATGGTGCAACCACTGTGGCAAAGAGGATAGAACACTTTTTTTTTTAATTTTTTTTAACATTTATTCATTTTTGAGACAGAGAGAGACAGAGCATGAACGGGGGAGGGTCAGAGAGAGGGAGACACAGAATCTGAAACAGGCTCCAGGCTCTGAGCTGTCAGCAGAGCCCGACGCGGGGCTCGAACTCACGGACCGCGAGCTCATGACCTGAGCTGAAGTCGGCCGCTTAACCGACTGAGCCACCCAGGTGCCCCTCAGAACACTTTTTTTAAAGGAACTACCATATGATCCAGTAATGTCACTTCTGGGTATGTATCCAGAGAAATTGAAATCAGGATTTTGAAGAAATATTTGCATTCCCATGTTCACTGCTGCATCTTTCACAATAGCTAGGATTTGGAAACCACCTAAATGTCCATCGAAGGATATGTGAATTAAGAAAATGTGCCATATGTATAGAATGGTGTATTATTATACAGTCTTAAAAAAAGGGAATCTTGTCATATGTGACATGATACATAAATCTCGAGGATGCAAAGTGAAATAAGCCAATCTCAGAAGAGCAAATGCTGCGTGATTTCACTTATATATCTAAAATAGTTAAATTATTTACAGAATATAATAGTGATTGTCATGGGTTGGAGGGAGGGGGTTAGAGGGAGGAGGGAGCAACAAGGGTTGGTGTTCTATGAATATAAAATGTCATTATACAAAATGAGTAGGTTCTAGAGATCGTCTGTACAACATCACTTATGCAGTATCATACATTTAAAAATCTATTAAGGTAGATGTCATGTTAGATATTCTTACCACAGTTAAAAAAGAAGTATTCTTTTTAAACATTTTTAGTGACTTTTAATTTGAATGTTTAGTCAATTTACATATATCATCTTCATTTATATGTTTGTAGTTTCTTCTGTTTCTGCAGTCCCGTCTTATTGCTAGTTATTTTTCATATTTTCATTATCTTTGCTGTTGATATTTTAGCTATACAGCTTTTGTGTGCATGTGTGTGATTGCTTTAGGGATTTCAGTATATATCTTGATCTTATAGACAAATATTCAAATTATATTTTATCATTTTACAAGCCACACAAGAGCCATAAAACTGTGTTTCCACGTAGCCCTTTCTTATCTTTGTACTATTAAAGTTATATGTTGTAATTTGGGGTCATTATTTCTTTCAGTGATTTTTCTGCATCAATCTCTCTCCTGTGGAACTCAAATTACAAGATACTTGACATCTGGGTATAATCCCGTAGGTCAATGAGGCAGCTTCTCTTCCCTTCCCTTCCCTTCCCTTCCCTTCCCTTCCCTTCCCTTCCCTTCCCTTCCCTTCCCTTCCCTTCCCTCTTTCTTTCGGTTTCTTTCTTTCTTTCTTTCTTTCTTTCTTTCTTTCTTTCTTTCTTTCAATCCCTCAAATCTTTGACCTTCAGTTTGAATACCATATATTAACCAGTTTTCTTTTTTCTTTTTCTTTTTTATTTATTTTTGAGAGAGACAGAGACAGAATGCCAGAGTGTTAGGGGCAGAGAGAGAGAGGGAGACACAGAATCCGAAGCAGGCTTCAGGCTCTGAACTGTCAGCACAGAGACCGACACGGGGCTCGAACTCACAAACTGTGAGATCATGACCTGAGCCGAAGTCAGGGGAGCCACCCGGGCGCCCCTTAACCAGTTTTCAAATTAACTGTTCATTTCTCATGAGTTTATGATTTTTCACTGAGTTCATTCATCTATCTAGTGACATTTTTATTGTGTTTTTTCCATGTAGAATTTTCATTCGATGCCTTTTAATAGTTTCTGTTTCATTGTTAATATTTCCTATATTTTTATTCATAACCTCCACCTTCCCTTTAATTCATTAAACCTATTTATAATGCTGTGGCACTTGGGTGGCTCAGTTGGTTGAGCCTCTTGATTTCAGTTCAGGTCATGATCCTAGGGTCATGGGATCAAGTCCTGGGTCAGGCTCCATGCTGAGCCCCCTCTCCCCGTCCTTCTCCCCCACTCATGCTCTCTCAGTCTCAAAAAAATAAATAAAATAAATTTAAAGAAATAAACAATTAAAATCCAAAAGCCTATTTATAATGCTGTTTTAATTATGTACCTGCTGATTCTAATATCCATGTCATCCTTGATTTTGTCTCATTGTTTTCCTGATTTTTGTCACTTTTTGGTTTCATTTTGTTTTGTCTTGTTTTTGTTTTTTTTTTTTTTTGTATAGAATATAAAGTTTGATTTTATGCCTTGACATAGTAGATGCCATATTGCTGAGAGTCTGGATTGTGTTATCTTCCTTTAAAAAGTACTGAATTTTGTTAGTGTTGGCACAGCTAGACACATTTGCTTTATATAGTTCAGCTATCTTTCGTGCCCAATGGCCAGTCCACTGTTTCCTCCACCACTGCTGTTCTTTAGGTTTACTTCCCTGCACTACTCTGTGGAAAGGGTTTCTAAGGTAGAAGGCTGGTGTTGATGTAGTGCTTCTCTGATTTGTAAGACCCTAGGGAAACAGCCTCATGCTGTCTCTTGTACAATGCCTGAGAGCAGCTGGTTTGTAAATTTTTCTAGTTTTCTTGTTTGTTTTTTGTGTAGTTTTATGGTGGGAGGATAATTTCAGTACCCACTAATTCGTCCTGGATAAAATTGTGGGCTCCCTACAATTATTTTACATGGATAAAAAACTACTATTAGAGCTGGGAAGGGAAATTTGGATCCACTAACTAGTCATATCTGTGCTAACTTTTAATTTTATTAATTTTTAATATATATAAAATAGCCTCTCTTTTTTAGGGTTGAATTTTTCAATTCCATGTATCCTGTTATGCAAATTTAATGTTGTGGTAACAGGAGAAAAATGTAAATTTTCCTTTCACTTACTCATATTTAGTGTATTTTTTTATGCATGACATGGTAGTTTTAATGTAAGTGGAAGAGACTAAGTGACAATTAACCTGTCTTTTGAAAATAGACAGGCAGGAAATAAAATGCCGAGAAGATGTGTTATAGATATGGTGTGACTGAAATTAAGATTCTTTTATCATTATGAGTGAGATGAAATATATTTCACTATTAAAGAATTAAAGGGATTGGAGAGCGCCTGTGTGGCTCTGTTAGTTAAGCGCCTAACTCTTGATTTTGGCTCAGTTCCCGCTCTCCTGCTTTGAGAGATTAAGGCCCACATCAGGCTCTAGGCTGACAACTTGGATGCTGCTTAGAATTCTCTCTCTCTCCCTCTCTCTCTGCTGCTAGCCTGCTCATGCATGAACTCTCTCAAAATAAATAAATATTAAAAAATATAACCAAGTGGATTGGAATGGCAATTTGTCATTTTAAATACCCATAGAGACTTAATTATGTATGTTTATGTGAGCTTAAATATACTGAAATTGATGAATATATGAAGTAGAATAGATGATTAAAAATATTATTTCTGATACCAAGTTTTCCACAAGGAAATTATATTTCTCTGTTCACTAAATTTGAAATTCCTCCACCTTTTTTCTTCCTATCACAACATATCTGAATGTATGTTCAGTCTGTCAGTTTCCACACATGTGCTCTGACATAAAGTCAGATTCTCTTGAAAATGTAAAGTAGGAGCATTTTCCCTTTTGGAATAGGGAAATTGGGAAAATAATATTTTGTATATTCTGGGGAAAATTAATATTCTGAGGACAGACTTTTTACATTGATGATATATTAACCTTTTAACCAGAAAATCAATATTATTTTTACATCAATGTTTACATGAAATGATTAGCCTTTATTCCAGACATTTCAGTTTTTGATTAACATTATAGAAACTATATAATTATGACATCATTAATATGATCAACATTTGATCATATTAGGCTAAAAATATTTGTGGATTAACTAACTCTTAAGCTAGTTTAACATTGTCTTTTGAGAGAGAGTGTGGCCATGTACACATGAGTGGGGGGGGGGCAGAGAAAGAGAGAGAGAGAGAGAGAGAGAGAGAGAATCACAGGCAGGCTCTGAGCTGTCAGCAAAGAGCCCAAGAGGGGCTTGATCTGACAAGCTGTAAGATCATGGACCTGAGCCGAAATCAGGAGCCAGATGCTTAACTAACTGAGACATTCAGATGACTCGAAGCTAGTTTAGCATTTTTATTGTTTGATTTTTTTTGAGCCTCTTAATTAGAAAATTATTTTATCCCAGCATGTTTTCAATATTGAATTTTTTACATGGGAGATGTTTGCAATGAAACATACCAATGGCATGAACTTTTTAAACAGAAAAGTCCCCTTTTCCTTTGAACTCAACTTTTATGAGCCCTTTTTTTTATATCCTTGAAATTTCTATCATAGAAGTTAGTAAATACATCATCTCGATTATCCAATACCAACCAGACATTTTGCAATTGAAATAAGGATTCTCTTCCTATTATTTTTCCTGGATAAAAGTTCACCAGTTGTTCTGTTTCTTCTTTTCCTTAATTGTTTTGGTGGGGAGTTTGAATTTTCATTTTTATTATAGATCATGTGTTCAAGAAGCTTAATAGCTAGACATTATTAATGCAGTGAAATAATTAGATGAAAACTAGGTGACTAAAAAGTAGATGACTTAAAAGTCAGGATTACAAAACTTCCCAGAAAATTGGACATAGGTAGTGAAGGAAGGTTTCATGAAGGAAACTAAATTTGAGTTAATATTTATTAATAAAAATGAATATTTAATGAGTATTTACTGAGTGTCAGGCATTTGTGTAATGTTTTTACATGGGTACTTTAATTTAGTTTTTACCAAGACCATATAACTAAATACTATAATTTTTCTTCAGTTTCAAATGATGAATCAAATTTAAAAAATAGTAATTGACCAGGTAATATTGCAACACGTGCTGAATTAGAATTTATCAGTTACTGTGACTAAGGACCTGCTCTATTAACCACAGTACTTTGAAACAGAGGTAAAAATTGGCCCTGTGGAGTGAGAGAATCAGTATTGATGCAATAATATATAGCAGAGGTTGGCAAACTTTATCTGTAAAGAGCCAGGGAGTATATATAAATATTTTTGACTTTTCAAGCCATGCATTCTCTGTGGTAACTATTCAGCTCTGTGGTTATATCCCAGAAACAGACTCAGACAATACACAAACAAATGGGCGTGTCTGTGTTCTATTAAACCTTTAATTATAAAACTAGGCAGTGACCCAAATTAAACATGTGGTGGTCCACAGATTGCCAACCCCTGATATATAGTCCCAGCTGATTATTGTTTTATTCTGCCAAGGGAAAACAAGCGATACTATTCTGGTTTTAAAGATACAATAGAGTTGTTTATACCTTACATCACAGAAACAAGTTTTATAACACAACTAAGGTTACATATCTTAAATGCATAGACACAACACCTAAAGATATATAATGCACCTGTGTAATACATACAGAAAATGTTCAATACATAATTTAAAGAATAACATTGAGGATCCGATGTATTTTCCTTGCCTCTTGATACCATTCTTTCATTCAACAAATGCTTCTGGCATCATAAAATCCTATCTGTTTTATACAGATGGTCATATACAGATGTCATCATTAGCTACCAGTAATTAAATTGTTTTGGAAGCCTCTCTATATAAATTTTCAGCTCCGCTTATGGGCATGATGGATATTGTTGATTTTAACTCACTTGAGACAAGGAAGAAACCAGTATTATTTTCTAAGATAAGTGCAGATTTAGTATATATTTGGGTAACCAAGTCAAATTAGGCATTAAAAGCTCTATCACATGAACTTTACAAGGTGGTGGTAGGGTTAAGGATACATTGTAATTTAGCAGTAATACTGATGCTCTAAGTATTTGGGATACTGGGGCTGTTCAACAACTCTCCTTTCGAAACAGACTTTCTGATAATGTCTCTAAATCTACTCTACGTCCTGGTCAGCCTTGGCTCAGGAACAGAGCGAGGCTGAAAACATCTGTGTTAGTTTGCTAGGGTTGTTGTAACAGACTGCCTCAAATTGGGTGGCTTAAATGACAGAAATGTATTTTCTCAGACTTCTGGAGCCTAGAAGTTTGAGATTTAATGTCAACAGGTTGCTGCCTTCTGAGGGCTTTGAGAAGGAATCTGTTCCAGGCCCCCACCTGGCATCTGGTGGTGTGCTGGCAGTCTTTGGCATTCCTTAACCGCTCTGTAGATCCCTGAGATCGGCCTTCATCTTCACATGGCTTTCTCTCTGTATGCATGACTATGTCCAAATTCCCCTTTTTATGAGGACATTAGCCATATTGGGTTAGATGCTCATCCAGCATGCTCTAGTATGACCTCGTCTTAACTCATTACATTTGCCACAACCCTGTTTCCACATAATCCACATTCTGAGGTACTATGGATTAGGATTTCAATATATGTAATTAGGTAAATACAATTCAACCCCTTAGAATGTCTATGAAGGGGTTTCAAGTAAATAATATTCCGTTCTGTGAGTCAGAAAGATAAGGAAGATTCAGTTCTCTAAGACAGACTGACCTATCCTTTGCCACCAAGTAAATATTGAGTACGTATTTGTAGTTCTCTAATTCTACTTACTTTAAATTTAAATATAACATTGCAGGGATGTTTTATCCTTAATATGAAATATTAGATAACAACATAAATATACCAGTCCAAGGTATCTGAAAATATTCGAGAAATTAGTATGTCATCCTCACCATAGAAAGAAAAAACAAAAGTGCATGATTTTTTTAAAAGGTCATGATTAATAAAAACAGGTCATTATTTATCTCCTGTAGAAAATTAACTAGGTTGTACACACATTTATATATGTTTTTACTGGTGAAAATTTAATAAAAATCATTCTCCCACCAGTATTTATATATATGGTGTTTTAAAGTATTATTATCTAAGCTTTAAACTATATTTCTAGTCCTTTAAAAACTGTTTAACATAAATTATTTACAATTTTTCCATTGTTAGAGTAGTCATGATTGTGTCTCAGTTTAAAAATATTCAGCAAAATATTTTATAAATTAGACAAGGTATTTTAGTTTTAAAATTATCTTTTGTGAGTACGGTGTGCACTCAAGATGGCCATCACAGATTGTAATTATTATACTCTCCTTGTAATATTTTAATCTATTTAAAACCGTTTAGCTGTGAAAATAGGCCAACAGATTTTTTTGCATGTCAGTGACCTAATCTTACTTTTTCTCAACATTTAAAGAGGTGATGATCATATGAATATAAATGAATTGGCCCTGTCGAATCTATTACACCATAAAGTCTGATAACACTGAAGATACATGTATTTTTAATGCAATATTAGTCTTCTCTTATACGAAATTAAAATCTTCTGTATGCTTACTATTATTGCGGCAATAGTTGGTTTAGCATTGTGATGAAGTTATACTTTTAATTGCCTAGGACAGGTGTTTATGACTTTGGTTTGTTATTTTGATAATATTATTTCTCTTTACACATGAATGTCATCATAGACTATCTGAAACCACTTTTTCTTTTTAATTTTATGTTGGAAGAATGTTAATTCTTAAATTTAATTTTTTAATGTTTATTTTTGAGAGAGAGAGAGAGAGAGAGAGAGATTGAGAAAACACGTGAGTGGGGGAGGGGAGAGAGAAAGAGAGACACAGAATCCTAAGCAGGCTCCAGGCTTTGAGCTGTCAGCACAGGGCCCGATGTGGCGCTGGAACTCACAAACTGCTAGATCATGACCCGAGCTGAAGTCAGACCCTTAACCAGCTGAGCCACCAAGGCACCCCTATGTTGGAAGAATTTTAGATATGCAGTAGAGTTCCTAAGATAGTACAAGGTTTCCTATGTACATTTTACCCAACCTGCCAGAATGTCAAAATCTTCTATAACAATGGTACTTTTCTCAAAACTAAGAAATTAATATTGATTAAATACTATGAACTCAGACTGTATTTGGATTTCACCAGTTTTCCACTGATGTTTTTTGTATTCCAGGGGGATTTTTTTCTATGTTTATTTGTTACCCCTTCTCCAATTTGTGACAGCTCTATCTTTCCTTGTTTTTCATGATACTTTTAACACATAGGGTTAAGAGGTTATGTAGAATGTCCCTCAATTTGAGTTTGTCTAATGTTTTCACATGATTGGACTAAGGCTATGGATTTGGGAGAAAAATACCACATAAGAGAAATGCCCTTCTTATAACATCCTATCAGGGAGTACATGATATGAACATGAGTTATTACTCAAGATATTGAAGTAAACCTCATGGTTAAAGAGGTCTCTGCCAGGTTTCTCCAATGAAAAGTTAATATTTTCCTTTCCATTCTATGTTCTTTAGAAGTGAATAACTAAGTCCAGCCTGTATACAAAGGGAGGAAAATTAAGTTTCACCTCTTAGTGGGAAGTATATAAAAGATTTTGTGGATATGTATAAAGCAAGCACAGTAAGCATGTTAGCTCATTTCCAAACAAATGATTGTATGCATTTCTGTATTTATCTATAATCTATAAGGTACACGTTAGTTTGTATTGACATCTCCATCTCTAACCCAAAACTACAGTGTGCATTACGAATTCCTCCTTAGTTATTTGTAACTCTTTCTCTGAGTTAGAGAGAGAGAGAGAGAGAGAGAGAGAGAGAATGAGAGAGAGAGAGAGATGGGGCTCTCATTATATATAATCTATTTACTCATTTGTTCAACCTTAATATACATATATTACTTTAAGAATTGAGAAATTATAGCCTTATGAGAAAAAAAAATTATCAGCCAGAGTATACATTTGTCTTTACCTTATATTATCTAGACAAAACATTACTCCAAAATGATTTTGGTCGATTACTTTCTTTCTCATCTACTTCAGTGACGTTATATCATACATTTGTAACCCATTTAATCCATTTTGCAAAATCTCCATTGCAACTTGTCTTCCCCTGAAATTTTGATTCATTTTTTTGAGGTATAATTGACATACAATGTTATATTAGCTTTAGCTATATAATATAATGATTCAATATTTGTATATATTGCAAAATGATCACCACATAACTCTAGTTACATCCTTTACACAGTAACAAAATATTTTTCTTTTGAAGGGAACTTTTAAAATATATTCACTTAGAAACTTTCAAACGTACAATCGATATTATTAACTATAGTTTTCATGCTATACATTATGCCCCTATGACTTATTTATTTTATAACTGGAAATTTCTCCTTTTTGATTTATTTTACCCGTTTGGCCCACCCCCAATCTCTACCTCTACCAAGCCCTGTTCCTCAAATATAGGAGCTTGTTTTTTGGAGGGATTTTTGGTTTTCTGTTTTTGTTTGTTTGTTTGCTTTCTTGGTTTTTTATTTGGGAGGGTTCAGTTTTTTTGTTTTTTTAGATTCTCCATATAAATGAGGTCATACGGTATTTTTTTTTTTTCATTCTCTCTCTTACTTCATTTAGCATCATACAGACTGTAGTGCTATCCCAATTTTCATTCCAATATTGGCAATTTGTGTCTTCTTATTTTTACTTGGTCAATGTCACTATGGCTCTACCCACTTTATTCATTGTTATGTCCACTTTAATCATCTTTTCAAAGATGAATCTTCATTTTTTTTTAAATAAGCTTTGTTTTGATTGGTGTTGTTCGTTGTTTTGGTTTTAATTTTAATAATTTCTGTAGTGATTTTTATTATTTATTTTTGTTTTGTTTTGTTGCTCTTCTTTAGTTTCTTAAGGTACACATTAAGGTAACCAACCTAATCTCTTTTTTTTTTTATCATATAAACATTGAATGCTATAAATTTCCCTCTAAGTATGTCAGCTTTATTAAAATTTTTGAAATGTTTTATTTTAATTTTTTATTTAAAAATCTTTTTTAAATTTTCTTTCAATCTTTCTCATTTATTCATGTTGTTTTTTAAAAAATTCTATATTTCCAAATATTTTTGCTGATTGTCCAAACTTATTTCTGTAACTGATCTATAACTGATAATTTGTTATGATAACATAGTTGGCATGATTTTTATTCTTTTAAATATATGAAGATTTGGATTTTTGCCTTATTTTGGTGAATATACATCTGTCGTGATAGAAGACGTATTTTCTGGTGGTGGTGAGTTTTCCATAACTGTCAATTAGCTAGAGTAGGTAAGTAGTATTGCTCAGGTCACCTATATCCTTACTGATTTTCCTTTTCCTGGTTCTATCAATTACTCAGAGTGCTGAATCCTGCAACTATAGTTGTGAATTTGTCTATTTTTTTTTTCTTTCAGATGTATCAATTTTGCCTAATTTGTTTTATGGTGCTATTGTCAGGTGCAAACACACTTAATGGTTGCCATGTCTGCTTAGAAAATTTGTGTATTATTATGCAATTCCCTCTTTTTCTCTGATTGTGTTCCTTGTTCTGAAATCTACTCCCTCTTAATTTTAGATGCCTTGTTCTGCTTTTGTTTTGTTTCTCTGTATGGCACATCTTTTCATTCTTTATTTTAATTCAGATATGTCTTTATCTTTAAAAACATTTCTTAAAAACAACATTCAGTTCCAAGGGGTTTCCACCAGCCTTCTAAGGTGGCAGATTTTGTTCTTACTCCTTCACGTTAACTTTTTCCTTCCCTAGCAGAGACAGGGGTTTTGGATCTTGGCAGAATTTCATCAGTGGCTGCTTTTCCCTTTTGTTAGCCAGTACTGCAAGAACAAGTTTCTTGGTATTCTTTTTGATCTTTCATGTGACTGCCTGTAAAGCTTGTGGGGAAACGTGGGGGAAGAAAAAGGCCTGCAGGTAGGTACAAATCCCTGTGTGTCTGTAGCAGCTTGGGGCTTCAGATTTCCATGCTGTCCCACACTCGGCCTTGTGTAATGTGTTTAACAAAATACAGCTGAAATTTTTGCCACCTTATATAGGCTCCAGTGGCATCTACCTGGTGAGTTGATGCTTGAGTGAGTTAATGCTTGAACTCCTGCTCCTTGCAGGTGTCTGCCACTCCCCTGGTTCCAGGTCAGTTCTTTGACTTGTGTATTAATTTATTATGACTGCTGTAACATTTCCACACATTTGTGGCTTAGACAACACAGTCTATTATTTTTACAGTTGTGTGAGTTAAAAGTCCAACACAGATATTACTGGGATAAAATCAAGGTGTTTGCCAGTGTGTTTCCTCTCTGTGGGATCTGGGTATGATTTATTTCCTCATATTTTCCAGCTTCTAGAGGATGCCTGTAGTTCTTTATGTTCAAAGTTAACAAAGGTGAGCTGAGTCCTTCTCATATCCCTTTACTCCTAAGCCTCACTTTTCCACTTTTATGGACCTTCGCGGCTACATTAAACCCATTCAAATAATTGTGGATAGTATCCCTACCTTAAGTTCAGCAGATCAGCACCTGTAATTTTCCTTTTCCAAGTAACATAACATATTTGCTGGTTCTGGGATTAAGGCACGGACATCTTTAGGGGGGGGCATTATTGTGACTACCACAGTCTGTCTTCTGGCTCCTTAAGATTCACATCTGTTCCGTATACAGGATACTTTCATCCTCTTTTGAGGTCTCTAAAATTCTCAACACATTATACTGTGTGGACTTGGGTCACTGACAGACTCAAGAAAATTAACCAATTTGTACTTTCCAGCTCTTGTTCGATTTATGTTAGAGTTTTTACTTTTGGAAAGACATAAGATGCAAAATAAGATACAAAATACCTAACAGTGCATTCATATATGAATAAGACGTTGACTTAAAATATTAGTAAATAATCAGTAACTACATTTGAACCAATTATATTTTTATGTTCTAAAATTGAGTGTATTTTGTTATAGAATGTATCGATTCTTACATATCTAGTGGATTTAGTAATATCACAAGGTCCCTTTGTAAACGTCAGTCTTACCAGATGTGAGGATAGGATATTCAAAACTATGTAAGATATCAAACAGCTTGACATTTCTAAAATATGCCTTGTGGCTGTATATAACTCAATATCTCTATTATTCATAAAAGTCTTATGCTTTATTTAGATACTTGGAGTTATGGTCGTGTTATCAGAGAATACATTCCATGCAGCATTTAGGTAACTATTTAGATCATACCAGGTTACACAACTGTCATGTTCACGATTTTCAATTGATGCATGTAAGGTGTCTACAGACTAGTAGACCTTAAAGTACCTTAAGTACTTTAAGGTATACATCAGAGAAAGATATGTTGCCTTTCCCCCACCCCCGAAGAATTTCAAGTATTAAGACCAGAAAGAACATCATAGCTGAAGATAATTAAGCATCATAATCATATTTCACATAAGTGGAGTGAAAGTGGAGAGGATAGTAATGTACTTGCAGAGTAAACAAAATGGAAGGTTATCAAGAAAAAATTTTAGAGAAGGTGGCATTAGATATATATAAGAGGTTTTATGGCTCTTAGCTCATATTTCTGTACTTGTAGCTGGAGCTGATAAATCCTAAAGAATGCATCTAGAAACTGCTGGCCAGGAACATAAATTTATTCATATATATCCAAGAAGCAAAGTATATCATAGTCATCTATCAGGGTAGAAATGATACATAAAAAATCCAGAAATCTAGCTGGCCAAATCTGAATCTGTGTTCCCTGGATGTACTAAAAACACAATCAATCTCTCTTGTTTTTTTCTACATCCCCCAAACTATTAGATCTGTAAGAGCCAAAGTTCACATGATAGAACAAACAGTATAATATGGGAAAAGCTATTTATACTACACTATTTCTTTATAATAATGTTCACTGTTAGAAGTATCTCGTCAGTCTGCTGTAGGTACATGATGTCACATCATCATATTTTTCTATTTGACATTGCAATCGAATACTGTGTTCAAGGAAGAATAGTTTCTTGTTCAAGGTAGTCAGTATCATAATTTTCTAATCTCTAAACTCTCTGGCGACTCTTTAGAAACCATTTCATGGTATTCTGATACTTCAAGACCATTAACATATTTGATCCCTCAATAAAATTCTTGACAAAGCCTAGTATTGTCACAGAATTCTAGCCATATACATTTTTATAAATCAGATACAGAAACTTGCTTTATTTTGTTCCCAGATGCTGAATTTCTTCCTGGATCATCCACAGAAAACAAAGGATTATAATACATTGACAGAAATCTAAAATCCAACAGTTTCTGCCTGTTTCTTTTCTGCCTAATTTGGCCAAGAACAGTAACCCCTGGATCGTAATGAAATTGATTAGGAAACCCTACAATTCAGTGATCAACTAGGACTGGTATTTTGTTCAATTTACTCATGAATTTCTTTAGAAAGAAAGCTTTCTAGACCAGGTAGGTGCATCCTTTCATCCAATGGCATGTGGACCCCACACACTTCGTGATACTTACCTCAACATGATTCTACGAGCATTCTCATCTTACATGAGAGAAAATTGGCACAAATTTTGTCTGACTTATATGACCCACCTCTTCTCTCCCGGTATTTTTGTACCAACTTATTATTTCAAAGCTCTTCTGGCCAGGGCGGGTCTTTCACAGGGGCAAATTTAATGAATAAAAATGTATTGGAGTCTAGATTAAATTCTGTGCATTATGTAATGTCACTCCAGTTTTTTTGTTTTTGTTGTTTGTTCCAGGGTATTCTTTAAATTTATTTATTTATTTTGAGAGAGAGAAAGAGAATGTGAGTTGGGGAGGGACAGAGACAGAGGGAGAGAGAGAATCCCAAGCAGGCTCTGTGCTCAGTGCGGAGCCGGGCACAGAGCTTGATCTTACAACAGTGAGATCATTACCTGAGCTAAAATCAAGAGTCGGATGCTTAACCAACTGAGCCACGCAGGTGCCCCTGCTATAGGGTATTTTGATATGTCATCCGTGCATTGGTGTTACTTGCTTTCAAAATAGGATCTCTAACACAGTAATTGACAACATGTAGTATAACCCTAAATAGAAAGTAACTTATCATCCACTGCATGTTTGTCAATGAGTGCATTGCTAAAACTTTGGAAGTATGCCATTTCTACTCAACACTTAAAATAGCATAGAAAGTGATAAACATATTGCTTGAACCATAGATCTTTTAAATACTTTGCAACTGCTTATGCTATAATATCATTTTATGGCATAGAAATATTGGGGTGCATAGAAGTTTCATAAGCAAGGAACATTTAGTCTCTGTTGGTACCTATGCAGGGTTTTGTCAGTCTCTTCCAATTTTTTTGGTGCTTGGCTCACTTCTAAGTATTATTAAATTTGAATTTTATTTGAAATAATTTGCAAATTCAAATATTATTTATGAAACTTGACACATTGCTATGTAGTTACACTTTGAATCTTTAACTTTTGCTGAATCAAATCCTCTTTCCTGCAATGCTCTGAATACTTCTGATTAAGTTTTTGAGCCCTACTGAAGTTCATTCTAACAAAATTGACAACTTTTCAATCATTGTGCTTTAAGTGAACTTTGGGCTATTTTTATCCTTAGTTTCCGTAGAAACATTGTATTATATGCCTATTTGGTGAATTGCAGCATGTGAATATTATTATCAACCTCCAGATTATTTTTTAAAGTCCTTCAAAAATTATGGTACTTATATCAAGCACAGTATTGCAGATATAGTCTGATTATCCAACGGTATCCTTCAAAGAACAAGAGACAGCTGCATACAAAGAGGCAATAATAGATTAGAGGGAGAAATTAAGAGAGAATACATGATAAACAGATATTGATTTATTCCAGCAGGACAGTTGCTATGGCATGATCGATATATGGTAAATACATATTGATGGATAGATCAGTTTTGGGATATCTTGGTAATTATTCCCTAAGACAATTAAAAATGGTTCTAGAAACTTTCAGTTACAGAAGTACAGGCATGTCCTTGAATGAGTAGAAAGTTAAGACTAAATCCAAATTGCTTAATAGGCTCTGGTAGCTACAAAATAAGAGTTCTAGTGGATAGAAACTAACCAACTTGATGGTTTATAATTAAAATATTAATTCAGTTTATACAAAATAGTACTGATACGGGCATTTTCACTACCTAAATTCTTGGCTGAGATTATATAGGCACTTTGGAAAGGCTAAAAGCTTAAAAGTAACGTTTTTGGTATTGTCATATTTTTTCAAAATTTTCTAACCTATAGGTCTGAGAAGATCTTAATCATTGGTCTCTACAAATTGCAAATAATTTAAAGAGCAAAGTAAATCAAGAATATGATGACCTTTACAGTATGAAAGAAGCAAGTACATAAGGATTTTGAGTAGCTTTAGGAATTTAAATTATTAGTAATTGAGAAATTTATCATAAGTCTCATAAATAGAGTCATACAGTAATAGTAAAGGATTATAGTAACTTTCACGTAGTATTTCTTTATGAAAAGAGAGAAGTGATTCCTTTGGGATATTCCAGGTATTTAGTTGATTCAGTAGCAACGTACAGGAGTAGCTGGCTGATTTTTATCTCTTCACTGGTTTGTCATGTAATGATGTGCTTGGTAGAGGTAAGTTAGTTTAACAAGCTGACCTGCTTACATAGAACCATGAATATTGCATTAGTGGAAGCATTAATTGGGTCTTTTGATTACACAGACTAAAATGAAGGGCTTCTCAGAGGAGTTTTGTACCCTTTATACCATTTGTCAGTTTAACCCTATTCAGTGAAAGGTCACTGGCTTGATATACCTTCTGAGCATATTTCAAGTTTACTTCCTAGGCAGCCTTCTAGGTTCCTGTGCTTAATTCAGGAAAATTGCTAACCAGTGATGGAACTGGTGCCTACATTAATCACTGAGGTCTCAGGTTCTTTAGTTCTAGTGAAATGAAAGAAAGTGGTTTCAAGAAAGTGGAAAATATTTCTCTTTAAGTAATTACGAATATAGATAGCAAAGGAAATTGTTTCCTTAGGTTTTATCATATGAAAAGTAAAACTTTTTTCCTCATATATAACCTGGATTTATGCAATGCGTAGCAGAGAATAATTCAGGTTTATAAATAAACTTGTAGAAATTATAAAAGCTGTCATTGAATATTTGAATAAAGTTCACATTTTAAACTTTGAAAGTTTGATGCAAAATAAATGCTAATCAAATATCCTATCAGTTTCCTGCATCTCAATGAAATAGATTTCAAAATTGGTGGTGGAAAATTATGGATTTTTAATTATGTATTTATCTCTGTAAACAATATTATCTTGCAAAAATAGTGGCATGTCTTAGTTTATAATAGCAAATACAAACCATAATTTCCTTGAAGTTTCTTAGTACAGACTATAACACTACATTTAGGTAAATTTGTTTCTTTACTACTTAGAAAGGTATGTTTTCAGGGTACAGATAAGACATAGAGAACATTTTTGTTTCCCCTTTTTGAAATGGACCTTGAAACCACTTCTGAGACAGCTCAGATGTCTAAATGTTCTCTGGAAAACATTAAAATGCCATCTCAGACCTTGTTTAGACATTATTGATTTTATATTACAAGTAGATGAAAGGTCCTCTTGGGGAATACTGTTGTATAATTGCTGCACTGACCTAGCCATCTAATACTACCCAGGGCAAAAGCCATTTGATCAAAATCAATGTCAAATATACATTTATCCTCCTGAGACCTCAAGGGTGTAGAGGATTGGAGGGGGAAGACACTAAATATGAAGAACAATATTTAATAATGTGATATCAGAAGTAAAAACAATTACATCTTGACTAATTCTCAAATGCAAATGACCCTACATGACTCTGAATTCCTGAGCTGTCTTGCTTATCAACAACAATAAGCAAATCAATAACGTCTGCAAAAACGCAGTGTTTTGAAAGAAGGGATCTTGTACTAGTGCCAGGAATGTAGCTCCACAAACAACCCAAATGCCATGCCCTTTGTTTGTTAAAGCACACACGGTTGGATAAAAATATATTCAGGGCAAGGCTTATATCTTCCTTAACTCTTTCTTTAGTCAGCACTGCATGTCTACATGAAAACTCTTCTCAACTTCAGGAATATTGGTCAGATTTATAGAACTCATGTTCTGTATCTATTCCAACCTCTCTTCTGATCCCAAGAACAGAAGAATGTGTTTGGACATTGTTGATGGATATCTTTTATTGAGAGGGGTGCATTTACCATGAGCAAATAAAACTTAAATTCAGGCCATCCTTGGCAGGACACTTTATGTGGCCCTGGAAAGGATGCTTGCATTGTCCATGTACTCATACAGATTTATGAAACTTATGTTTGTAAAAAAGGTAACATACTTATAATTTTCTAATTGACTTTCTAATTCTATATAATGTAAATACCATTATATTCATGATTTTGTTTTTCTTTTTTCATAGTATTCTTTTATTTATCCATTCGTTCATTCATTCACATTCCAGTTAGGGATGTGTGGGTGCCTCATTTGGTTAAGTGTCTGACCCTTGGTTTTGGCTCAGGTCATGATCTCATGGTTTGTGAGATCGGGCCCATCTGTGGTGACAGCGCTGAGCCTGCTTGGGATTCTCTCCCTCTTTCTCTCTGCCCCTCCCCCGTTTGCTTGCACTTGTGTTCTCTCTCTCTCTCTCTCTCTCTCTCTCTCTCAAAATAAATAAATGTGAAAAAAAAGAAATTAAAAATATAAATTCCAGTTATATGACACACAGTATAAAATTAGTTTCACTTACATCATCACAACAAGTGTACTCCTTAATCCCCATCACTTATTTAATCCATCCCCCTACTCACTTCCCTTTGGTAACCATCAGTTTGCTCATTACAGTGAAGAGTCTATCTCTTGGTGTGTTTCTCTCTCTCTCCTTTTTCCTTTGCTTGTTTTGTTAAGTTCCATATCTGAGTGAAATCATACGATATTTGTCTTTCTCTGCTGACTTATTTTGCTTAGCAAAATACTTTCTAGCTCCATCCACATCATTGCAAATGGCAAGATTCCATTCCTTTTATAGCTGATTAACATTCCATTGTATATATATACCACATCTGTGTCCATTCATCAGTTGATGGACTCTTCGGCTGTTTCCATCATTTGGTTGTTGGAGATAATGTTGCTATAAACATCAGGGTGCATGTATCTCTTTAAATTAGTGTTTTTGTATTCTTTAGTTAAATACCTAATAGTGAAATTGCTGGATTGTCGGATAGTTCTATTTTTAACATTTTGAGTAACCCCATACTGTTTTCCAGAGTGGCCGCACCAGTTTGCATTCCCACCAATAGTGCAAGAAGGTTTCATTTTCTCCACATGCTTGTCAGCACTTGTTGTTTCTCATGTTGTTGATTTTAACCATTCTGACTAGTATGATGTGATATCTCATTGTGGTTTTGATTTACATTTCCCTGAAGATCAGTGATGTTGAACATCTTTTCATCTTTTGGCCGTCTGGATATCTTCTTTGGAGAAATGTCTATTTGTGTCTTCTGTCTATTTCTTAACTGAATTATTCATTTTTTGAGTGTTGAGTTGTGTAAGTTCTTTATATATTTTTGATATTAACCCCTTATTGACTATATCATTTGCAAATATCTTCTCCCATTCCATATGTTACCTTTTAGTTTTGTTGATTGTATCCTTTGCTGTGCAGAAGCTTTTTATCTTGATGAAGTCCTAATGGTTCATTTTTGTTTTTGTTTCCCTTGCCTCCAGTGATGTATCTAGTAAGAAGTTGCAATTGGGGTGCCTGGATGGCTTAGTTGGTTGAGCACCCAACTCTTGATTTTGGCTGCAGTCATGATCTCACAGTTTCATGAGTTAAAGCCTCATGTTGGTCTCTGTGCAGACAATGTGGAGCCTGCTTGAGGTTCTCCATCTCTCTCTCTCTCTCTCTCTCTCTATCTCTCTCTCTGTCTCTCTGCCCCTCCCTTGCTCTGTCTCTTTCTGTCTCTGTCACTCTCAAAGTAAATAAATAAAATTAAAAAAAAAAAGAAGTTGCTATGGCTGAGTTTAGAGAGGTTGCTGCCTGTGTTCTCTAGAATTTTGATGGTTTCTTATGTTACATTTAGATCTTTCATCCATTTTGAATTTATTTTTGCGTATGGTATAAGAAAGTGGTTCAGTTTCATTCTTTTGCATGTTGCTGTCCAATTTTCCTAACACCATTTGTTGAAGAGACTGTTTTTTTTTTCCATTAGATATTCTTTCCTGCTTTGTTGAAGGTTAGTTGACCGTATAGTTGTGGGTCTATTTCTGGGTTTCTGTTCTGTTCCATTGATCTATGTGTCTGTTTATGTGCCAGCACCATACTGTCTCAATCAGTACAACTTTGTAATATAACTTGAAGTTCAGCACTGTGATGACTCCAGCTTTGCTTTTCCTTTGCAGGATTGCCTTGGCTCTTCGAGGTTTTTTGTGGTTCCATACAAATTTTAGGATTGTTCTAGCTCTGTGAAAAATGCTTTTTGGTATTTTGATAGGAACTGCATTAAATGTGTAGATTGCTTTGAGTAATATAGACATTTCAACAATATTTGTTCTTCTAATCCATGAGCATGGAATGTCTTTCCATTTCTTTGTGTCGTCTCCAATTTATTTCATCAGTGTTGTACAGTTTTCAAAGTACGGATCTTTCACCTATTTGGTTAGGTTTATTCCTAGGTATCTTATGGTTTTTGGTGCAATTATAAATAGGATTGATTCCTTGATTCCTCTTTCTGCTGCTTCATTTTTGGTGTATAGAAATGCAACGGGTTGATCTTGATTTTGTATCCTGAAACTTTACTGAATTTGTGTATTAGTTTCAGCAGGTTTTTTTTTAGTGGAGTCCTTTGGGTTTTCTAGTATCATGTCATATACAAATAGTTTAAGTTTTACTTCTTCCTTGCCAATTTGTCTACCTTTTATTTCTTTTTGTTGTCTTATTGTTGTGTCTTTATTTTTCTCAAAGAAGAGTCAAAATCATATTAGCTTGAGACACCACAAATCCAGGTTATCTTCCTGGACCCATGAAATTATCCAAATTTAAGACGTTACTGAGTTACTAAGTTACTAAGTTTAAGATGTTACTAAGATGTTACTAGTACTTAGTTACTAAGTTACTAAGTTACTAAGTATTAGGCATACTTATCCCTAAATGTAATGCCAAAAGTGTGTCCTTACTCTAGATGATATTTTTCAAGGTATCCATATCCTTTTTCATCCATGATTGACCAAGTGCCAACTTAAAAGGATCAAACAAGTGTGAAAATAATACTCCAGTGTTGTTTTCTAGCATGAACACAACTTATATTTTAACTCACCTTAGTATAAATTTATTTTAATAACATGCTATAACTTTCTAAATAGGGCATCATCACTTTTAGCAATTATACCTTCCATTTGCACTGTTTCTTACACCCACCCGTGCATACAATGGTATCAAAGCTTTCTCAGTTGATTATTATCTATAAGAGATAAATTTGGGCAGAATGATCTCTAGTGTATGCTCTGATATCAGAGGAATATATACAATGTAAGAATCGATCTGTAGTCTATATGGCAATTCAAAAGAGTAAAAATCCTCACTGGAGTTGGAAGCAGGAAAACACCTTCTTCAGACCATTTGAGACATCAAAGCTGCTCACTTTCAGATACACCATTCTGCTTTCTGCCTGTGTTTACTACATTTTTCCACCCAGAGAATAAATAAATGTATAACCTACACATAAGTCAACTGATCTTATACCTGCAAAATTAAAGCCTAAGGATTCATTCATTCCTTAACTCATCTATTTAAGTAATATTTATTGAGCACATTCCTGAGCAGATAAGGGTAAATAAGTTTTGTGGATCTGTATTTGTGTGTGTGTGTGTGTGTGTGTGTGTGTGTGTGTGTGTGTGTTCTGTCTTCTTTTGTGACTATCTGCTTGTAATAGATATATAGCATAAAGCTGTAGAAAGAACCCTGGACTTCAATTCTGCTTGTACTAAAGTTAAATCAAAGGTCTGCACTTATAAACTGTGATCCTAAGCCCATTTCATCAGCTTTTCAGACCTCAAGTGTGTATTCCTCACATAGAGTTAATAATACCTGTATGACCAAGATTAGATGTCTTTTCTTTTTTAATTTATGTTTTAAATATGCTCCATATATTACCACCTTGCCTCATTTAAATTTGAAAATTCACTGAGGTCAGGGATTATGATTTTCAAATCATCACTTTCCTTTCTTAAATATTAATAATGATAACATTTATTTAGTATTTACTCTGTGGTATGCACTCAATTAACCACTTTATATACTTCACTTATTTAATGTTTACAATATCCCTAACTAGTTGTTACAACTTTGAGTTCTAGAGAGGCTGCCTGACTTTAAAATTTAGCTCTTCTGCTTATAAGCTATAATATTGGAAAACCACCTAGCCTCTCTAAATCTCAATTTTCAAATCTAATCATAGGTAATTTTGAGAGTCAGATGAATTAGTAAAAGTAAAGTACATAAATATTGCCTGGATATAATAAATTATTAAATATTAGGTAACATTGCTTTTAAATATGCCCATTTTTTACCATAACACCTCTAAATTGAATTAGTATGGTAGATTTATTACTGTTCATTTTTGCTCTTTTGAAGAATTTGAATTTTTTTTTTTTTGGTAAATATTATAAGCAACAAAGTGTAGCTTTACCTAGATAAGCCCAGCATTTAGACTCCCTCATTTCCTACCCCTCTTCTGTGGATCGAGTGTACTTTCCTACACCATGGATGTTGGCCTTGTCCATGTGATGTTCCTCGGCTAACGGGATATAGTATGAAATGAGCTGGTGCAGGTTGCAAGCCTATGCCTTAAGTAGAATCAGTTGTTTCTGATTACCTCTCTGGGAACTTCTGGGCCCACCATGGGAAATGCATGCCCCATATACCTGATGCTCCCATACATACACCCCAAGAGTATGAGATGTGTAGATCTTAACTCAGTAGGCAGGAAGACTCAGAACTGCTCCAGCTGTCCTACTGACAGAGATCCATTAGTGAGTAATAAATGCTTACTGTTTGCCACTGAAGTTGTGGGTGTTTGTATCTTATAATGTGATAAAGACTGGCCAGCATACCCTTTCTGCCCATCAAATTCTTTGATATATTACTCCAAGTAGTTTAAAAAAAATCCAAAGATAACATTTCCTTCTGCTTAGGCACCTCTTAATGGCCATTGCATTTTTTTTTTTTTTTCTAGAACATCGCAAGTTCGTTACCTCCTGAGGTCTTTCTCAGATGTTATTTTTTCTTCAAAGAGGATATTCCACACTTTTCTTTCCATGCTCCTCACCCTTCAGGTTCTGACCTAAAAATCATCTCCTCAGAATACAATTTATATATATATATATATATATATATATATATATATATATATATATATATATATAAATTTATTTATATATTTATATATATATAAATATATACAAATTTATTTATATATTTATGCATTTACTTATTTTTTTGTCTCTTGCTTTTATATTCTGTCCTGTGAGGTTAACACAAGAGTTAGATTTATTTATTATTGATTACCCAGAACTTAGCACAATATCAAAAGCTTACATATACTAACAAATTCTACTGGATAGATTGGTTTTGATAAGGAAATTGAGGTATATAATGAGATATATTTCACCGTATTATGCAAGTGATAACCAGTTCCTAGTTCTGTACGACTCATACCCAGCTATATATTTTGTTTATAAAGCTCCAGATATTAGGGGGAAATCACTAAAATATATACATTTTATCTGCAATACATCTAGCCTTGACTTATTTCCAATTTTGGTAATTCATATCAAATGTTGATGAACCAATCATTGAATTATCCCCTAGTAAATTGTTCAATAAGTAATGCAAAATTACAAGGGTGGTATTTATACAACTTAAGATAATAGATTTCACATAGCCTTAAGTACTTTATAAATACTTACTAATAAAAATTTACAACCCAAATATATCGCTTGCTTGCTTGCTTTAGAGAGATACTCTCAAGCCTGTCTATTATACAATTTGATCTACTTTAATGGATCTCTAGTAAATACTTAATGGTATCTAAATTTCAGTTCTTTAAAACTATTTCATATTTCATATTTTATACTAATTTCATGTTTTATTCTAATTTCTATCACATCTTTGTGTTAGTAGGAATAGTTTAGATTGCTCTATGTTTGAACAGCAACCTTTATATAGTAAAGAACTATAACAACAAATGTTTATTTCCTATTATATGTCTGTCATTGACTGGTTTATGGTCTGTTCCATATCTTCTTCTCTGCAGAACCCAGCACAAATGAATAGCTTCCTTCTGGAATTTTGTTGATGGTCATTGCAGAGGAAACCTAAAATGCGAAACATGAGCTAGCTTTTAAATCTCCTGCTCAAGATACACATTACTTCGATTCTTATTTCATTGGGCAAATTAAGTCATTTTATGAAGTCTGAAATCATTGGGACAAATACAATTGATTCTCACTGAGGAGGTGGCAGTGCATGTAGGCAAAAGTAATATAGGTTATTGACACTTTGCCACCTCATTTCCCTGGTGTGATCACTGTTTAATTGTTAGGTTTGTTGTATTTTAGTCTCTGAGACTAGCGTTTTGTTGTTTTTGTCTTGTTCTTTTCTTTTCTTTTCTTTTCTTTTCTTTTCTTTTCTTTTCTTTTCTTTTCTTTTCTTTTCTTTTCTCTTTTCTTTTCAGAATGCCCATCACCACTCTTTCTCAGTCAATTCTGAAATGTCAACTAACTGTTTGAAGTTTAAAGTAAGGCTTGATAACCATAAGGTAAAGTACTTGCTCAAGGATTTTTTTTTGAGATGAAATAGTGTATGAAAAAATATGTAAGAATTGCTTTAATAAAATCGTTTGGGGCAGATAAACATGAAATAAGTTTGTAAATTGTGTTAATTACCACTAACTTTAAAGTTACTTTGAAGTGTCTTAAATATTGTTGGAAGCCATTAAAATCCAAAAATCTATGATCCTTTCTTGGACCCACCATTCAAGGGGAAATGGTCATTTCTAAGCAATTGCCTTTTCCAGAGGTTGAATTAACATTCTTAATGTTTTGGAAAAGTAAGGGACAGTTAGACTCAAATAAAAGGCAAATTAACATTAAGTATCTGGTCATACTTTTTCTGCATGAAGACAAATTTCGATAGGAAAATCGCACTGTTTTCCATTAGATTTTTAAAAATGGGCAAAAAATAATGCTGATTTCTTACTATGTGTGGGTATCTATATATATATTTTTAAATCCTTAATATAATCTTTTTCTTTAATCCTTAGTATAATCTTTGAATGTAGGTATTTTAATTATCATTCTATTAAGAAATTGAAGCTTCAGAAGATTGAATGAGGTGCCCTATAGCACATAGCTGATAGTGAATATCATGGATTAAAAATTCATACAATTTTGCTTTAAAAAATCTACACTTTCCATTTGCATGATGCAATTTTACTTTCCACTTGCACTATCAAAAATGGTATTAGTGTGTATTTGAAACATGAAAATAAGATGGTATATCTGAAAATGGCACTTCTATCTCTATTCTTAAATTGTTTAGAATGAGTCTAGAGTAGCTTTTTTCCCATTCGTCCTTCACTCCAGATAAATGTGCATGCACCTCTGCAAATAACTTGATAAATATTAATATTTGACAGAATTGTGCTATGTTCAGACCATATAATGTATATAATTGGTCCTGGAAAGTAATATGTTTAAATAATAATTCCTGAATGTGTGTGGATTCATGTCTTTGGGGCACACTGAGGATGAAAAAAAATGGATTGAGTATAAAAATCTCCTAAAATGCACAAAAAGTGACCTTGTCTAGTCATGAAGAGCACTTTCTGGCATCAGACTTATCTAGTAGTATCTCTCAGTTCTGCTGCAAGTTATTTAACTTATTTGAAATTTTATTTCCTTATATGAAAAATGAGGATGATAGAAACACTTGATTCAAATGTTTGTTCTGAGGATTAAATAACATAATGCTCTTAAAGTACTCATAACTAGTGTTTACAAAGTAAACAACAACAGCAACAACAACAAAACACCTACATTTTTTTAAATGTTTATTTTGAGAGAGAGACAGAGGGAGTGCAAGCTGGAGAGGCAGAGAGACATGGAGACACAGAACCTGAAGCAGGCTCCAGGCTGTGAGCTGTCAGCACAGAGCCGGTCATGGGGCTCAAACCCACGAACCGTGAGATCATGACCTGAGCTAAAGTTGGATTCTTAACTGACTGAGCCACCCAGGTGTCCCCAAAGACCTACATTTTGATCTTATATAATGACTATACATACCCACTGCTCTGGTCTGAATGTGTTCCCCCCCAAATTCATATACTGAAATTCTAATATCCAATGTAATGATATTAGAAGGTGTGGCCTTTGTGAGGTGATTAGATCATGAGGGCAAGCCTTCATGAATAGGCTTTTTAGGATACAGATAGAAGTCTGCAAACCAGAAGAGCATACTCACTGGACCATCCTAGCACCATCATAGTAACTTCTAACTTCAAGAAATGTGAAAATAAATTTCTGTTGTTTATAAGCTACTCAGTCTGTGTTGTTCTGTTAGAGCAGCCTGAAGAGACTAAGACATCTTCCATGCCCAAATATGAGATTTAGAAACAATATATAAAAAATAAATAATAGTATGATCAATGATAGATGGATAGCTTAACTAAAATAGAAAATGATCTGTAAAAGGTATCATTTTATATTGATTCTTCTATGAAAAAAATGGATTTTTGAGGCCATTAGGAAGAAGGATGATGTAGTTGCTACTTATATTAAGAGGCAGAGGGTGATTAAGGTTAGTGGTGCATGTGTATTTCCAAAAATAACATATAATTAAAAATCAAGAAAAATGATAAATGATAAAATTTCAGGTAAATGTTTCTGTTACTCCTAGTGTGAATTTCAAGCAAGCGTTGGTTTCATAAATAATGATGTAGATGAGGGGCTGTTTACTCATCCATAGTGGTAACATTCACATAGATTAAAATGTTCTTTTAAAAAATGGTAATAAGTACATTAACCTTCCCCCTAAGTTTCTAAATTTTCTAAGGTTATCAAAATGTGCACAATCAAAAATTCTAAAGCTAGTAAGTTGTTAGTCTAACGAAGAATTAGAGATGTTGGGATTCAATGACATAATAAAACAGTGACTGTCGAGATAGAATCTGAGCTATATCATTGGTCAACCAGTTAGCCTAAACCTGCCACTGACCAGCTAGTCTAAGTCTTTGGTTGTACATCAAAGGAATTCACATATTCTTGTCTAAAATTTGTATTTATCTTCCTAGAAATCAAGGAAAGATAACTATAACACAATATCTAAGTAGCCCAGTCCAAGTTATTTGTTTAGTAGGATAACATACACTGGCTAGATTGCTGTCATATCCAGATTGTACACTTTTTTTTAATCTTTATGTGAGTATAGTTGACACACAATGTTACATTAGTTTCAGGTGTACGACATAATGATTCAACTTCTCTATATGCTATGTTGTGATCACCACTTCTTTATTCTACATGATACGCAGCTTCTCAGTCTTCAGTTGCCAGTTTGTTCCTTTTAGGTTGTCTAGATTGCGTTAGAAATTGTTGGCACAACTAGACATAGATATTTCTTGTCAGGAACATGATCACTGTGTGGAAATGTATAGTTCAGGGGCTCATGTGAGGGAAAATTAGTGCTATATCTGGGTGTTGAATACTAACTTTCTTATGTTTGCCTAAGCTAGTAATAGTTGAAAAGAGATAATATTCTTCATGGATCCTGATTCAGCTGAGTAGAGTTTCCTTCAAGGCTTCTGTTTGGGGAGTGCTGAAAAAGTATGTTTGGTATCAGAACATTCTTTAAGTAGAATGTGATGAACAACCACCTTAGACCTAACTTAGGGATCTTAATCATCTTGCAATTCATTTTTTTTTAACAGCCTTACCTCTTCCCATCAGAAGTAGGGCAACATTCTTACTTTCTTCCTCTTCTAGTGTTCTTTTCTCAGTAGTGAAATACTTCTCACATTCACTTACTACTTAGGAGGACTAAAAGGGTCATTGGCTCAAATGAGATTTATATTACTTAAGAAGTCAGATATATTATAACTAGGAAATTTTGTGTATATATCACATAATTATATGTATACATATATCTATGGTATGTGTATGTATATGTGTGTGTTAACATATGTGTGGGTCTCTATTTGGTTTATTGCTTTAAAAAACTAATTTATTTAATCAAAGCAGGAATTCCATATAAAAATATTGTTAATATGACTCTCATTTATTTTCCAATGAAATATAACTGCAATATATTTTTGTGAAAATTCCCAATTTAGATACATATCACAGAAGAAACTTCAGCAGGGCTCTCTTAATTACTAATTCCATTCAGTTGGTCTGTTTGATAAGCTGTCAACCATTGGATCAAAATTCCATTTATCTAAATGAGTTGGGCATTGAAGTAAATAGTATTAGAGAAAGTTTTCTTCAGATTCTATGAACTACATGTACTATATTACGGTATTGTCAAAATATTTACTGTTTATTCTATTTGAACCTTCCCTATGGGAGATTTATATTTACAGGTTCATAGATGTGAGGCTTAGACAAATTACTAACTTTGGGTTTGAATGTGTGGACAAGTGTCATGTGAAAATGTCAAGGAGCCTTTAGAGTCTTTGCATGGTATCATTATGTCTCTCTTTTTTTCAGTTATAAGCCTGACAATATTCCAGATTTGGGCCTCCCTCTCAGCCAAGCTCTGGGTGAAGTAGATATTGAATAGACTTAGCAGAAGTAAATATTATTGCATAAGCCATCAGCTTTGGAGCTCAATGTTTTTTTCATGATAGCATAACTTAGCCTAAGATTTATGGAAAAATGTTTCCCAAAATAATGTAATACAAAGATGTGATTCGGTTGTTTCTGTTATACAATTACACAGGCACTCGGGATATAGCAAATATAGTAATTGTGTTAATGCTAATGTCATGGAATATAGTAACAGAAATTACTGTTAGACATAAAATTAATGACTAGTATTTACAGCTCTGGCCTTTCATACAATGTTATGGGAGTATACATTGGTACATTTCCAAAGGGTAATTTTAAATATGTGTTAAAATTATTAAAATACAATCTTTGATACAGTAGTCCTGCCTCAAGGAAAAAAAAATAACAGTGCACATAAAACATATGCGGAGGAATAGCGATTTTTTTAAAGAGTAAAAACATTTTGAAACAGCCTAATATGCAAAAGTAGAAGATTGGTAATATCATCACCTGTAAAATTAAGTTTTATGCAGCTTTAAAATAATATTGTGGAGGCATACTCAATGGCATCAATGTTTTTGACAAAGGGCAAAAAGCAAGATAGAATTGTGAATAATACATGACCTTAATTATTTTAAATCATAATAAACATGTACATAGAGATTGGAAAAAATGAATGAACATTTAATAGTGATTAGTAGTACATGATATAATTTTCAAAATTAATATAAATTATTTTTAGACCTGGGAAACTGTTCTGAATTTCATTAAAAATAAAACAAAGGGGAACTGAAGTAGACTCTATCTTTTTCATACACATAAAATTTCAAATTATGTTGTAAGTAGGGAGAGTTTTTCCTTGGCTATTCTTGCCCAATTTGTCTCTTTGTATATGAAGTGTTAGGTGCTGTGACCTCACCTCATCCCGACATGCTATTTTAATACCATTTTCACCGGTTTTGAAGTTGGACTATTGGTGGTGTTAAATCAAACAATCCCAAATCTTTAAAATTAGAAGGTCTCCGTCAGCTGGCAGAAGCAAACACATCCTCTGCAAAGCAGTAATGACACTGGGGAGTCTTGGGGAAGGCAGGAGCTGTCCTATGCATATGTGCTGTCAAGCAACATCCCTGGCTTCTATCCACCCACTCACTTATGACCACTAAAATGCCTCAAGATATTGCCAAATGTCCCGAGGTGTAGTCGTGGCAGAAACATTGTCCCTGATTGAGAATCATTGCTCTGAAGGAATGTACCTTCACCTGGTCTCAAGGATTTCATACAGGTCAAGTTCTAAGGAAAATGAGCAACTCCAAGTTAAAATTTTTTTTTCACGGACACCACATAGAAAGCATCCACCATGACAGCCAGCATAAACAACAGAGTCCATTGATATTTCAGGTACTAGAATTATCAGGGAATATAAAGTAACTTTTATATGTCTAAAGAAATAAAGGAGATTCTTGAAAATATGAAAAAAAATTGAAAAAAATAAAATTTGACTAAATGCAAGTCTGTTTACACTACTACTATTTCTATTTCTAACTATTATAGAGATAGAGATTCATGGTAATGAAATATTATTTAGTCATTAATTCCAGCTGGGACTGCTGATAATTATGTCCCAATATGATTTCCTCTAAGATATCTCACAGGCCATTGATAAACAGCTGAGAAGAAAAAAATCAGGGGATTAGCAGTAATTATCGCAAAGTGGTTTGCTATTAAATTAATTGAATAAAAAGTAATTGGATTATGTATGATCTTCAACAGCTATTAGAGTTTAAACTTTAATTAAATTGTCATAGTCCTCATTCAGAAATGAATGTTTGAGCATAAACTATTTTTAAACAACAAGAATAGCAGAATACTAATCAGGACAGCCTATACCACCAACCTTAAGCTGAAAGCTCTATCAGACTGATTACCAACCAATTTCCACACATTAAAATTATCGGAAAAATGTGTTGAGATATAGTAATCATTTGCATGCTTTTCAAATATTATTACTTGATAGGAAGTCAATTAGCATCGACTAAGAAAACTCATTCTTAAACAATTAGCTCAGTTGTGTGCATTAAAGAAAATCTAGGCTTTTAATTTTGGCTGGAAATTGTTAGGGTCAGAATTCCCCAGCTAAGTCCAAAATGACAGTTTATCAACTTTCTGTATCTACTATGAAAACCATTTTAAACATATTGATACAACTTTACATGCCCACTCACTCTATTAGGTTCTAAAGTTAAAATGAGTAAATAAATAAGATATTGCCTATGAAATAGGTTTTATAATATATATTTATATACATATATGCATGCACACATGTTCATTCATATGTACATGTAGATAGGTACACTTATATACATGTCATCTGGGACATATTCAGACAGCTACTTAATGGCTGTGTGGTAAATTGCTAAAGCTTTCTTTGAAGGAAAGATGAGCTGTTACTTTTTGCTTTTGATTCTTGTTCCACTCTTCATAAAGATGGTAAAAATAGGAAATTGTTTCATTCAAACATACAAATTTTCAGTGGGAACAAAAGGTGAGAATTGAGTTTTCTGACTTTTAAGATTTTTTTTTTTTTTTAATACAGCATCTGAACTGTTCTCAGAGAAACGTCCTGTTTTAATCTTTTGGAGGAATGCTTGATGAAATGACTCTCAAGATGTACTACTTTGGATTTCTGGAAACAAAATTATTTTTGAGTTACTTTTAATTTAAACCAAAGGCTTTCTTTAACTCTCTGTGGTAGATTTGGATCATTTGCCTTTTATATTAATATTTTAGATATAGATTTTTAGGTTTTTTAAGTGTTTATTTTTCTTTTTTTTTATAATTTTTTTTAACGTTTATTTATTTTTGAGACAGAGAGAGACAGAACATGAACAGGGGAGGAGCAGAGAGAGAGGGAGACACAGAATCTGAAACAGGCTCCAGGCTCTGAGCTGTCAGCACAGAGCCCGATGCGGGGATTGAACTCACGGACCGTGAGGTCATGACCTGAGCCGAAGTCAGACGCTTAACCGACCAAGCCACCCAGGCGCCCCAAGTGTTTATTTTTGAAAATTGATTTTTTGGGTTTTTTTAAGTGTTTATTTCTGAGAGAGCGAGCAAGAGCGAGAGCACTTGAGCAAGGGAGGGGCAGAGAGAAAGAGGAGCCCAAGTGAGCTCTGTGCTGACAGCAGAGAGTGTGGGGCTCAAACTCACCAACCTTGAGATCATGAACTGACCCGAAGTTGGATGTTTCACCAACTGAGACACCCAGGCACCCATAGATTTTTTTAAAGATTTAATCTTTTATCCATAATATATCTTATCTCTTTTAGGAATATTTAACTTTTACTCTTAAAGGAAGTCAAACAAAATTAAGAAACTACATTTCTATTTTTTGAGTGCCATTTTATACAGTGTATGTTATATGCTCTATTTCCTTCATTTCTCCAAAAAAAAAAAACAAAAAAACAAAAAAACAAAAAAAAAAAAAAAAAAAAAACTATGGGAAGTTATTTGCTTTTAAAAAGTGGTAACTGAAGTTCAGAAGGTCTCAATACTTTGTTTAAGGTCACACAGCCAGCAGTTGCTAGAACAGAGTGTAAGTCTCAAAGCCTTGCTCATTACACTATCCATGAAAGACTTCAGGATGCCCCAAGCCTAACATGGAGTGGGGTGGAGGATGAGGGGAGATGAGGTTGAAATTCTTCTTTTCTTTAATTAGTTCCCCACAGGCAGTTCCTCTACCTCAAAGCAAATCCACTGGATTGACCCTTCCCACTCTCCTTGATCCTAAACTTAATTTAGAAAGATTGACAGTTCTGTGTTTAAAATTAACTTGTCACATAATTTAGGATACCTGGCAGCAAAGTTATTGCCACTGGTTAAATAAAACTAATTCTAAAAGCAACTTCTCTGAATATTTAAAATAATGCTATCAACTAAAGATTTTTAAACACAGTAACAAAAAAATGCCAAGTAGTGTGTAATCATTTTGTGCATCCAGAGAGCAAATGAAGTTCTCACTGGTCATTATTAAGGTATTACTGAATAGTCAGGAAATAATATATTGGTAAGCTACTACATAATATCAGGTTACCCTTAGGTATATGCAAATCACTTTCATAATCAGTTTTATTCATTAGTTCAGTACTTTTTTATTAATGAATTGCTTTGTGTCAGGCATTGAACAAGGCACTGGAAATACAAAGTTGCCTATGATACAGCATCTGATCTTGAGGAACTCCTAGATGAAAAAAAGATCCATGTCATTAAATTCTTGTGATTTAACATGATAAATGCTCTAATAGTGCTACAATCAGAGTCTTATGGTATTTGATAAATGAAATAGACTAAATGAACTTGAATAGACATTTTTCAAAGAAAACATGCTAATAGCCAAAATATGTATGAAAAGATGCTTAACTTCACTATTCATCAGGGGAATGCAAAACAAAATCATGGTAATATATTACCTCACAACTGTTAGGATGGCCATTTAAAAACAGAGAGAGGCAGAGACAGCAGGTGTTGGTGAGGATGTGGAGAAAAGGGAACACTTGTGCACTGTTGGTAGAAATGCAAAATGGTGCTGCCACCGTAGAAAACAATATGGAGGGTTCTCAAAATTTTTAAAATAGACCCATTGTATGATCCAGCAATCCTACTTCTGGGTATACCCAAATAATTGAAATCAGGATCTTGAAGAGATATCTGCACTCCCATGTTCATTATTGTATTAATCACAATAGCCAAGATGTGGAAATAATCTATACGTCTGTTGATGGATGAATAAAGAGAATGTGGTCTATAAATACAATGGAATGTTATTTGGTTTTAATAAAGAAACCTCGTCATTTGCAACAACTGGGTGAACCTTAAGAACATTTTGCTAAGTAAAATAAACCAGTCACAGAAGCTAAATCTCCATGATTCCACTTATATGAGATATTTAAAGTATTCAAACTCATGTAAACACAAAGTGGAATGGTGGGTGCCAGGGGTTGGGGAGAGGAGGAAATAGGAAGTGCTGTTCAATACTGTGTAGTTTTCTTCATGATCTCCTTGCTTTGGTTTGATGAGCTTCTTGGTTTGGTAGGTTTATAGTTTTCTTGAATTCTAAAAAAAAAATGGTTATCATTTCTTTAAATTTTTTTCACTACCTCCTCCTTCTCAGGACTCCAATTCACAAATATTTGACCACTTACTACACTGAAGCTCTTTTAATTTTTTCTAAAAAGTTTCCTTCTGTACTATTTTGGGTAGCATTTTTTGCTATGTTTTCAATATTACTACTAATCTTTTATTCTGCAATGTCTAATATCTCAGTCTTTTACACCACATTTTTAAATAACATGTAACACTTTTATAGAAATGAGATTTTTTAAATATTTTCCACATGGCTTTACACATTCAAAATATATTCAACCTTCTTGAAAATGTGGAATAAAGTGATCAAAGTGTTTTGTAGTGTCCTTGTCTAAAAATTCTATCTGTTTTATTTTTTGGCCAGTTTCAATTGATTGTCATTTCTCCTCCTAATAGAGTTATGAAGTTTTCCAGTCTGGCTTATGGAACCTGGTAATATTCTCATTTCTCTGTGAGCTTCACACGTTGTTCCCTTCAGTTTTTTTCGTGGGGTTCTTTCATTGTCTTCTAACAGTTCATGCACTGAACAGTACTCAACTGAATACTTGAGATGGACTCTTTGAAGATGTCTAGATTTTTCTCTCTCTGCACAGTCTGTTCTTCTCTCATACTCTTGCAATGAAATCTTCCCTGTGTCCTAAGGGAAACTATTTCTATCTTCCCAAGTTGTCTGCTATACAGACATATTTGAAAAGAAAATCCAGAACAAAAGCCAATACAAGGTGTGCAGCAATAAGAGAGGTCCAGGGAGAATTTTATCTCAACAGATACCCTCTTCTTACCATCTGGCACCATTCTAAGCCAGGCAACCACTTAGACTGTCCTAATCCCCTTGTAAATTATCTCTACATACATCTTTCCCATTCCAATACTATTTGTATATGGAAGTTAGCATGAACTTTTAAAAATATGACTTCATATTTTTTTATAAACTGTTTGTGGACTCCCAAATGTATGTAACATAAAATCAATTACCCAACTGAACCTCTATACTTTTCAAATCTTCTCTTCCCTCTCTTGTTTTATACTGTCATTTGAAATGTCTTTATAAAAGATTCTAAATATTCCATGTATTTCTCATATTAGGGCCTTCATAGATGCTACTGCATTGACCTATAATGCTCTTTCCCCAACATAGCTGTATCCTTCACATCATTTTTATTTCTAGTTATTGTACTTTAAAAAAAGCCAACTCCAGTAGTGCCTGGGTGGCTCAGTTAGTTGGGTGTCCAACTCTTGATTTCAGCTCAGGTCAGTATCCCAAGGTCATGGGATGAAGCCCCACAATGAGCTCTGGACTGAGCATTAGTGTGCTTCAGATATTCTCTCTCCTTCCCTGTGCCACTCGCCCCCACTTGCTCTCTGTCTCTGTTTAAAATAATAAAAAAGAGCAAACTCTAACTACTATTACTATATTAATTTCAATACCACCCCTGTTTCTATATTTTTAACCATCTGTTTCCTTGATTGCATTGTTTATCTATTTATTTATTATTTAGATTTTGTACATCTCCACTTATAATCTATATACATGTGGGAAGGACTCATGTCAGTGTTGTTCAGAGCTCATCAAAGGGTTACACACAATGATGCTTGATACTTCTTAAATATATTGATAAGTACTTAAAACCCCTGGTTAAATTATGTTACCAGTATTTGTGTATGGGATTTTCCCATAGTCCCCAAAGTACACTATTGAATTGTATGAGCTACACTTTATCCATCTTTATAGTCTCCGCTGGTTTGCCTGGCCAAGGTCAGTAGTGACCTTGGTTTTTTTGGGTTTTTTCTTTTCAAAATTTTATTTAAATTCTAGTTAGTTGACCTACACTGCAATAGTGCTTTCAGGAGTAGGATTCAGTGATTCATCACTTGCATACAACACCCAGTGCTCAACATTGTAAGTGTCCTCCTTAATATCCATCACCCATCTAGCCCATCCCCTACCCACCTCGCTCCGTCAACTCTTAGTTTGTTTCTATGGTTAAGAGTCACTTATGGTTTGTTTTCCTCTCTTTCTTTTTTTCCTCCCTCCCATCTGTTTATCTGTTTTGTTTCTTAAATTCCACATTTGAGTGAAATCATGGTATTTGTCTTTCTCTGACAATAGTAACTTTGAACGTGATATAACAGTACAGTCATATATTCTGTTCTACGTCCTGCAAATAGAGCACTGAACAAAATAGGAAATGTTTCTTCTTTTTTTGGATTTACAACTTACTGGAAGGAAAAAAATTCTAAGCTAACAAATATTTCACATTTAGGCTGATGATAGGTACAATTTTTAAAAAGTTGGACATGGGGGGCATTGGAGTGGCCCAGTCGGTTAAAGCGTTGGACTCTTGATTTTGGTTCAGGTCATGATCTCATTGTTCTTGAGATCAAGCTGCATGTTGGGCTCTGTGCTGATAGCATGGAGCCTGCTTGGGATTATCTCTCTCTCCCTCTCTCTGTCTGCTCCTCCCCCACTCACATTCTTGCTCTCTCTTAAATAAAAAGTTGGACTTGTTAAGGTGACAGTCAGTGATGGTGGGTGGCTAACGATGGATTTAGAATGGTCAGAAAAAGCTTTTGAATAAAATAACATTTAGTGGAATTACATAAATTCAGAGGGAGCAACATGTTTTCCTTGCATTAGGCATCCCTGGACATAAAATGGTGCACACAGACACAACAATAAACATGACACAAACAAAGGCAGTCCACCTAGAACCAGGAAAAAAATATTTTTATGTCATTTATTGCTCTAAGTAGAAAAATGATTTATCCATATTGTACTTTTAACTACAAGTTTTTTTTTTAACTTTTATGAGAATTTTCATCTCTCTGTATAGTTTTTTTAAGTTGTATTCATGTATATGTACCCTGTCGGTACAGAATGTGATTTCTCAGACTTACAAACTACACTGTATGTATATAAAATGAAATATGGAACTATTCTGAACCCTTAGGTAATTGGAATGTGAGTGGTAATCTATATTGTACATATAGGACAGTCAACTTTTTAATATGGATTTCTCAATTGCATAGAAAACAAACACTTCCAAGCATGCTGTGTCACATTATTTAATGAATATATAAAGTGATTTATATGCAAAGGCATATTAAGTGACCATTTTTATTCCCACTGTAGGTAAAACAAAACCAGAGGTTAAGATAGGGCATGAGATTTCTTTCAGGCATGAGACACTGAACAGCAAGGTAGAGTTCTTAAGTTTTATAGATGTTAAAAATGGGGATGGAAATGAAAGTGCTGACACAACTTTTACTCCAAAAGTGCTTCCCTAATAAAATTTACAAGGTTCAATAAAATTTCTATGATGTCTTAGCTCATGTCAATCTTCTCACGTAACTCTGAGGTTTTAAATGCACCAAGACATTGAAAAGAGTGACAACTTTGAAAACTACATTAATGTATTAAGTAAGCAAAATATTTCTGGAAAAAAAACTTTGGGGAACTTTGTGGTAAATATGTTTTTCAGATATGGTATTTTTATTGTGGTGAGAACACTTAACCTGAAATTTGTCTGTGTGCCATACAATACCGTTAAATTCAGCAATATATTTTACAGCGAATATCTAGAATTTATTCATCTTCCATAACTGGCACTTTATACCTATTGGTATAAAGGCATAAATTTCACATTTCCTCTTTCATGTAGTCCCTGGAAACCATCATTCTCCTCTCTGCATTTATGAGTTTGATTATTTCAGGTACCTCATATAAGTAAAATCATGCAATATTTGTCCTTCTGTGACTGGCTTATTTCACTGAGCATACTGTCCTCTAGGTTCATCCAGGTTGTTGCAAATGACAAGATTTCCCTTTTTCTAGGACTGAAATATATTCCATCGTATGCACCATATTCGCTTTCTCTATTCATCCATCAATGGATATTTAGGTTGCTTTCTTATCTCCAGTTACAGATAATGCTTCAGTGAACATGGGAGTGTAGATACATCTTCAACATCCTGATTTCAGTTACTTTGAGTACACCCAGAAGTGGGGTTGCTGGATCATATAATAGTTCTTTTTTTTTTTAATTTTTTGATGAACTTCCACACTGTTTTCCATCCTGGCTGTACCATCTTGTTTTCCCACTAATAGTTTTAGTTTCTCTACATCCTCTGTAACAGTTGTTATTTTTTAAAATAATATCCATCCTAGCAGATATGAGGTAATATTTATTTTTTTAAAAATGTTTATTTATTTTGAGAGAGACAGAGCACAAGCGGTGGAAGGGGAGAGAGGGAGGGAGGGAGAGGGAGGGAGGGAGGGAGGAAGAGAGAGAGAGAGAGAGAGAGGAGAGAGGGAGAGAAAGAGAGAATTCCAAGCCGGCTCTGGAATGTCAGTGCAGAGCCTGACATGGGGCTCTATCTCACAAACCATGAGAATCATGCATGACCTGAGCTGAAGTCAAGAGTCAGACTCTTAACCAAGTGAGTGACCCAGGTGTCCCTGAGGTAATATTTCATTGTGGCTTTGATTTGCAAATATCAGAATACATTTTGGACATTAAAATCAAGTTAAATTGACTAAAAATAATTATCTAAATTTGGAATTTTAAGAACCAAAGCTCTATCTTTTCAGATCCATAAAAACGAATCCATTTTTATAGAAGACTTAGAATCTCAAATTCAGACTACACTGTAATATTCCTTTTTTGGTTACATTTAATATGTTTGTTTTTATATATGAAGTAAAAGCCTCCTATTGCCTTCTCTAATTATCCCTTTAAAGCCTATTATTATTTACATGTCTGATTTATCACCTTATAAGCCTTTTACTAAGGTTTTAATCATGAAGAAACTTGTCTTAAAACTTGTGGAAAGTTGGTTTAGATAGTCTGCTCATGAAAAAAATTTGGTTTTTGTTCTGAAATAAAACTAGTTTTGGAATTGTCTTGTATTTTTCAGAGATTTTTGCTTTGCAAAGAATATATACCTATGGGAGAACTTTCTCCAACCAATGAACATTCTTGCTATTTTCCAAATTTTGGTAATCATGTTATGCATCAAATATCACACCATCTTACGCTGTTCCCCAGGTCTGTGCAGTCAGAAACTTCAGCAAGATTTCTCAAGCAATACAAGCTATTTCTTATACATATGTTCAGTACTTTTCTACATTACCTTAATTATTATTGGAATATCACATTTGTCGCACACACATACATCAGTGACCAAGACATAACCTGTGCAAGTCTCCTGTATATTCCTTGCCCTCATTTTAAAAGATTCTTGCCTACTATGCATACACATACATTAAAAAATTATTTTCTAAAAAATCCCAAAACTGAATGGCTTTGAAATTAAATTTTAATGAAATTGTTAAGACAGATATAACTACCAAATGAAAGTAACTGTATTTTAAATTTGTAGCTTATGGTAATCTGATGTTCACACACACACAAAAACTGATTTGGGTAATTAAAATAACATGCAAATGCAATGACTACGAAAACCTCTTGTAACACTAGTCAGGATTAATAAGAAGGTCTGCCTTTAGTTAGAAGGGGTGTCAAACAGTGGTTCTGAGAATAGTATTTTAACTATTACTGGAATTTTTATGTTTAATGTTAAAATAAACCAATATTTGATTTTTGTGTCATTCAGAGTGTCTAATAAGTCACAGTTCTTATAATATGAAACTCCAGTAATGAGAATAAGGTTTATGTGGCAAACTTTTTAAATGAGAATTTAAATGAAAAATAATTCCTTTTAAGAAAATATTTGAGGGGCGCCTGGGTGGCTCAGTCGGCTAAGCATCCGACTTCAGCTCAGGTCACGATCTCGCGGTCCGTGAGTTCGAGCCCCGCGTCGGGCTCTGGGCTGATGGCTCAGAGCCTGGAGCCTGCTTCTGATTCTGTGTCTCCCTCTCTCTCTGCCCCTCCCCCGTTCATGCTCTGTCTCTCTCTGTCTCAAAAATAAATAAACGTTAAAAAAAAAAATTAAAAAAAAAAAAAAAGAAAATATTTGAGTATAAAGTCATGATTTTCAGTTGCTAGGACCATTCAATCCATGTGGAATTATAGATAACAGCAGGATCTAACAACAACAAAAAAAGATTGTACTCATCACATGTTAATTAGTCATGTGATAAGAAGAGGCATGCCAGTGAGGTGAGAAAATAGAGTAAGAGTTCACAATGTATCAGAAAAAATGAATGTGAAAAGTCAGTACTTAATTTAGAATCCATATTAAATATTCATGGCTTAGATTCATTGCAGCGTTTTAGTGTGCTAGTAAATATTTTGATGTAATTGAATCAATGACTTGTTTTGTGGTGTGGCTGTTGCTTTATTTGTTTTGTTTTGGTTTTAGAAATATATTGAACTACCTGAAAAAAAAAAAGATATTTATTCAACAGCCTTGCCAGATGTTTTATGGGCACTGTGAGCAATTTTCTAACATTCTACACTTGGAAGAAAATTTTGCTTTATTAAATTTCCTTCAAATTGCATCACATTAAAAAAAATGGTTCCAAATCATCAGATTGAATGTAAACTTGCTGCATACAGCTTGGATTGGAATATTTAAAATTTTAGTTAAAATGTAAACAGCAACATTGTCAACCAGTAATTATTGCTTTAACACACACACACACACACACACACACACACACATTTTCATAAATGTAAATGACAATCTGAGGGTTATATTTATCCCACATCAATTATGTATGTAAAACATGTTAATATTTAGATTCAAGAAGATGCATTTTTGTGTCATGTGTGTGTGACTGTGTGTATTCACTAAAAACAAATTAAACAATTTTCTATGGACATTAAGGATCACATACATTAATCACTGACATTTTATACCACATGATATTACTTTAGTCTACAATTAAATATCGCCCAATCTCATGTTCATGAAGGACTATTTAGTAAGGTAACCACAGTATTTTATTTTATTTTTTAAAGTATAGAACTTTTTTTTTTTTTACATGTGAGCTTTAGGTGGGAAAATTTGCAAATAGCAATTAAATCTTGTCCTAACTTTTTAACATTCTTGTTAATACAAATAACAGGAGTTGATATATTCAACAGTATGTATTCAACGATAAATGTATTTTGCAGTTACCATATTATGAATCTGAAAAGTAAAAGAAAGAAAATAGACAAATCAACAAAAGAAAAAAGGGTATTCTAAAAATAATGGTGCCCAAATGTGGTACAGCTCAGAGCCTGGAGCCTGCTTCTGGTTCTGTGCCTCCCACTCTCTCTGCCCCTCCCCTGCCCATGCTCTGTCTCTCACTCTCATAAATGAATAACTGTTAAAAAAATGTTTTAAAAAAGTCTCTCTACCAATAACTGGATTGCCTGATAATCTTTTCTTTTGAACCCTCTTTTAGGATTTTGAAGCATTTTAGTTTTGAGAAGTTCCATTTTGGGAAGAATGTAAGATATTAGAGAGACCAAGAGGGATTTTGCTGAAAGAAGCAGTAAAAAACAGGTAAGTCACCCATTTAAGCATTTTGCATTCAAATGACTTTGATTACAAATTCTACATAGTTCAAATAGTGTTTGATCATGTATTAAGAATTTTTGGTACACAATTTATGCTATCACATGAGCCCTAAGAATATGCGATTGATACTCATTATTTACAAAGTCTGTATTTGCTAATTGTTTTGCTAGCTAAAATGGGTCTGTAAACCCAAAGTCTCAATACATGCAGCTCTTTTATAGTCATTTGTAGATATGTGCACAGTAGTGCTAAATTTGAGTTTTCTGACCTGAGCATTCCCAGCTCAGGTCAAACATGGCACACATTTTTGCCTTTTTATTTCAGCTTTTATATTATAAACAAATGTCTTTCCATTCTATTTAGTGCCACTACATTGTTCTCTTAATTTCTTCTTTGTGTGGTTTTTAGTGTAGAGGAGCACAATAATATTATTGTTTTTAATGTTTATTTATTTTTGAGAGACAGAAAGAGACAGAGCATGAGTGGGGGAGGAGAGAGAAAGAGAGAGAGAGAGGGAGACACAGAATCTGAAGCAGCCTCCAGGCTCTGAGCTTATGGCGTACTTTAGTGGCTCAGTTGGTTAAATGTCTGACTCTTGATTTCAACTCAGGTCATAATCTCACGGTTTGTGGGATAGAGCCTCACATTGATTTCTGTGCTAACACCATGCAGCCTGCTTGGGATTCTTTCTCTTTTCCTCTGTCTCTGCTCCTCCCCTGCTCATGCTCGATCGCGCGCTCTCTCTCTCTCTCACTCTCAGCATAAATAAAGTTTAAAAAATGAATTTATGTATTAGTTCTAAATAAGTGTGTGTATGTTTTCTTTAGGATTTTCTAAATACAAAATTATATCATCCACAAACCTGTAATTTTACTTCTGCCTTTTTGATTGGACTTTTTACATTTCTTTTTCTTATTAATTTCTCTGGCTAGGACTTCAAGTAGTATGTTAAATAGAAGTGGGAAGAGTGGTCATCCTTGTTTTTCCTGATCTTAAAGGAAAAGCTTTTTAGCTTTTCACTGTTGAGGATAATGTTAGCTGTGAGTTTGTTACACATGTTTTTTTATTATGTTGAGCTACTTTTATCCTATACACAATGGGTAAAGGATAGTCTCTTCAACAAATAGTGTTGTAAAACTGGATATAGACATGTGGGAAAAACAAATTAAATTGGACCCCTACCTTACACCACACACAAAAACAAACTCAAAATGGATTAAAGATTCAAACATAAGTCCCCAAACTGTAAGACTCCTAGAAGAAAACAGAGGAAAAGCTTCTTGAGATTGCTCTTGCCAGTGATTTCTTGGGTAGGACACCAAAAGCATAGACAACAAAAGCAAAAAGTTGATAAGTAGGACTTGATCAAACCGGAAAAATCTACACAACAGAGGAAACAAGAGAATGAAAAAGCAACCTGCAGAATAGGATAGAATATTTGCAAGCCATATATCTGGCAAGGGGTCAATATCCAAAATATATAAGTAATGTCTACCATTCAAAAGTAAACAAAACAAAACAAATTACTCAATTAAAAACTGGGCAAAGGCCTCGAACACACCATTCTCTGAAGAAAACATACAGATGACCAAGAGGTATATGAAAAGATGCTGAAAATCATTAATTATCAGGAAAAATAAAAATCAAAATTCCAATGAAATATGACATCATATATCATATGAAATGTTAGTGTGGGTATTTAAAAACAAGATATTAAGTTTGGCAAAGATGTGGACACATTGAGATCCTTGTATGCTATTGGTGGGAATGTAAAATGTATAGCCACTATGGATTATAGTATGGAGGTTTCTTAAAACATTAAAAATTAAATTACCCTATGATCTAACAGTCCAAGTTCTGGGTATGTATTCAAAAAATTAAAATCCAGATCTTAAAAAGATATGTTCTCTCATGTTCATAGCAGCATTATTCATACTTTTTAAGATATAGGAGCAACCTTAATGTCCATCTACAGATTATTAGATAAAGAGAATGTGGCATATACATACATTGGAATATTATTCAGCCTTAAGAACAAAGGAATTCCTGCCACATATGATAATATGCATGAACATGGCGGAATTATGCTAACTAAAATCAGCTTGTCAGAGAAGGACAGATACTGCATGATTTCACTTATATGAGGTATGTGATTTAATCAAAGTCAGAGAAACAGAGAAAACAACTGCCTGTATGGGAAGCTAAGGGAGGGGAGAAACAGGAAATTGTTTTTCGGTGGGTCAAACGTTCTAGTTATGCCAGGTGAATACTGTAAGTTCTAGATATCTGCTGTATAATGTAGTACCTATAGTTAGCAATATGTTTTTTGCACTTCAAAATTTGTTTAGAGTGTAGATATCATGTTAAATGTTCTTAGTGCACGCAGCACACACACACCACACCACACCACACCACAAATAAGAGAAACAAAGAGACACAAGGAAACTAAGTTATGTAGTAGTGCATCCATTTACTTGACTGTGGTAATGGTATCACAGGTATTTGCATATGTCCAAACTCACCAAATGGTGTACCTTGAATATGTGTAGTTCTCTATACATCAATTTGTTCTTTGTAAATACCTAAATAAAGCTGTTTTTACAAAAATAATCCCAAATACAGTGCTGCAGTGCTCTCCAGTGCTCCTCCAAGTCCGTGTTGTGCCTTTTAGAGAAAATGTGTGTGTTAAGTAAGCTTTATGCAGGCAAGAGTTAATAAACTATTGACTGTGTGTTTAATGCAAGTGAATCAACAATATGGTCCATCCAGATAAAAGAAAAAGAAATTCATCAATCTGTGTGCAAGTCCACCCTAGAAGGTGCTAAAGTAACATCTATAATGTGTTATGAAACTATGGAAGAGATGAAAAAGAGGCTAAATTTGAATTTTCATGAGGTGACAACCAATTTAAAAAAGCATGTTGTTAGGAAATTGTGAACCTAAGTAACCATGAGATACCACTGCACACCTATTAGAATAGCTAAATCTAAAACACTGACAATACCAAGTAATGGTGAGGATGTAAAGAAACAGGTACTCTCATTTCTTGCTGGTGGGGATACAGAATAACGCAACGACTTCTGCCAATTTCCTATAAAACTAAGTACACTCTTCCATATGATCCTACAAGATATGGAAGCAGACAAGGCGTGCTTCCGTAAGTGCATGGGTAAACAAACTGTGATACATCCTGGCAATAGAATATTATTCAGTAATACAAATAAAACAACAAACAAACAAAGCAAGAGCTTATAAGCCATGAAAAAAACATGAATGCAACTTAAATGCATATTGCTAAGTGAAAGAAGTCAATATGGAAAGGTTATATACTACATGATTACAGGAACATGACATTCTGGAAAAAGAAAAACTGGAGACAGTAAATTAATCAGTAGTTAGAGGTTTGGAAAGATGAAAAGAGGGATGGATAGGTAAAGGAGGGGGAATTTGTAGGCCAGGAAACTACTCTATTTGATACTGTAATAGTCAATACATGTCATTAGATACTTGTCAAAACTCTTAGGATGTACAACACAGAGTGAATCATAATGTAAACTGTAGACAAATAGGAACTCAGTGTACATTTCACTTATTTTTCTGTAAGCCTAAAATTAGTCCAAAAAAACAAGGCCTATTAATTAAGGAAAAACAAAAAACAAAAAACAAAAACAAACAGAAAACACTGTGGACAGCATTCCGGATATAGAAGCCTAAGAACTTTTTCACTTTACCCAGGTTCAGGAAAATGTTAAACTGTCATGGCCAATGCTGTCTGCCTCTTGTGTTTCAAAACGCAATATGGCATGCAAAGGAGGCAGATTTTGCAGATCAGGAGATACCTTCATGTTATACAGGAAAACAGGTACAACAGTGGATTTTCAATACTAGTGAGACTGCCTTGTTTTACAAGGAAGTTGAAAAATCTATATAATGCAAGTGGCAATTCAGTTGACAAAAATGTTGTGACCTGAAATTTAGCCCTGTACTTCCACTTGGAAAAAATAGTTCAGTGTTTGCTAATTGTTTATGGCATTCAATTTATGTTTGGAGAGCATGTGAATAACACATGCTATTAGTGAATAACTATAACTGTGTGAATAACAAATAACTGACAAATGATACAATATATAAGCCTCAAATTTTAACACAGGTCATGTCTTTTGAGTAAATAGTATGCAAAGCAGCATAATATAGATTGCGCTGTGCTGTTTTGATCCATGTCAAGAAAGAATTCTTCCTTACAATCTTTTCAGCATTTATTGTTTGTATACAGTGTTTGATATTACATGACAGAAACATTTTATATAATAGAATTAGATTAATTTCCTACCAAACATTGAATTAAATGAATTCATCAATGGTATTTTTAAAAAGCTATAGTTAGTGTAATTAGCTTTTCTGTTGTTTTTGGTTCAAATTATTATGAGGATAGGTAAGTGTTATACAAAAAATATCCTGATAATATTCTTAAAAGAAAGAAGGACAGAGGGTCCCAAATGAATGACAGATAGATATACATGTCTCATTTAACTTATTATAAATTAGCTATTATGAAACTCCTTTTGAGAAAAGTGAACATTGAATTATATATGTCCTGAACTTTTCATAAATAAGAACAGGAGTAAAGCTAAAATGACATATTTGTCAGCAAAAATGCCAGAAGTAGACTTTTAGGAACTCAATTCCTCATTTAAAGCTCTTTAAGAGTTTAAATAATTCTATTTGCAAAAGGAGAAGGACCTTTCTCTTAAAATCATTTACTTTCTCTACTCTTTTGCCATGTGTCTCTCTTGTTTCCTTTGACTTAGCTTTAGTTATATAGAGTATGCAAGATTATTGACTATGTGACATTTGTTCTAAAGATTTAAAAAGGTATACATTAATTTGCAACATACATTACTTTAATATGAAGAATCTTTTTAACTTATAACATTCTAGGCTTTGTTTTGATAGCTGTAAAATAAGCATGAAATGAGTCAATCATTTTAAAGCAGCTGGCAAAATGAATAAACCATTAATAGAAAAGACTTACATGACTTATAAAATATTAAGAGGAGTAGAAATTACATTCTCTTTATCCTAATGTGCAGAAACATTTGAAAAAGAGAAGAGAATGATGAACATACTTTTGGAACTCTTGAGAACAGAAGAATTATTTGGAAAATAACCAAATAGCTGGGTGCTATTGGAAGAAATGATTTAATTCTTAGGATGCAGTAGAGACTATATTGAAAAGTAGCATGTGCATGTTGAGAAGAGATGAATAAAGCTTCAGATGCTCTCCATTTTACTCTGATTTTTTCAGAAGTAACTTGCAATGAATATTTTAGTGTTTATAATTATAAAATAAAAGTAATCAATTGCTAACTTGCTGTTAAATATTATGGTAGTGGATAGTCCTTTATTAATTTTTCAGCTATATATCTGATTTCTCTTGACACATTTAGCAAGTGCAAGGTAGAGAAAGACAAATGAGACATTGAGTATGCATCCAAGTAGGATTTAGTTTAGTGGATATATAGATAGAAAACTTAATTGACACTGACCATAGAATATATCAAAGTGAACCATATAAAGTTGTTATTTTGTAAATCAAAAATGTTTGCCTATTGGCAGCTTCACATGGCTTAATATGATGCTGAGGTCTGCATGTTTGTGTCCCCTTAAAATTCATATGTTGAAGTCTGAACTCCCCAACATGATTATATTAGGAGTTGGAGACTTTGGGAGATCCTTACAGGTGGGATTAGTGCCTTATGAAAAACACCCCACAGAGCTTCCTGGCCCATCTGTCATGTGAGGACACAGCAAGATATCAGCATTCTGCCACCTGGAAAAGAGTCCCTCACCTGACCACGCTGACACTCTGATTTTGGACTTCCAACCTCCAGAACTATGAGAAATACATTTCTGTTATTTATAAGCTACCCAATCTTGCTATTTTGTTATAGCAGCCCGAATGGACTAAGACACATGGCATTATAATAATTGTTACAATGGAAGAATACATAGAGTGAGTGCAATGAAAGCAAAAGTACATTAATTTCAGATTGGCAAAAAGGAATTGGCTTTCAGAAATCGTGGACACGAATTATATTTTATCTAGTAGGCATTAGAAGATGATGGAAGGGCAGGTGGGCTGGTTTATAAAAAGCACAGGCAGTTAGGCCATTTGGCATGTAGCGAGTTCTCTTTCAAATCTCCAAGTCTGAATTACTTATTCTACCACAACAATAATTTGACCCTATTCTTAGAGTTACCACTTCTAGTAAAACTAAAATAGTATCCTAACTGGACTTCAAAAGTCTAAAACTAAATATCTATAAGACTTGCACTGTATTTTCAGTGTTGTGTAACACTACATTGGGACATAAACTTTAAAAGTATTTATTCAGAATTGGTAACATTAGTTTAAAAGAAGTGTAGTCTTTAGTTAGTCATTCTCTCTGATAGAATATCTTGAGGGATACTACTTGTCAAAGAACTTGCATTTAAAACAGTTATATTCAATGATTATATCAACGGGCAAAGATACTCCATTATGCATGATGCATAGCAGAGGTTTAGTTATAGAACCCATCTTGTTGCCTTATATTTCTGTTTATTTTACAAGAATATAGTTTATTGTCTCTTCAAGGGGATAACATGTCTCTTTATTTTTCTTCTTAGATGTTGGTTTTTTAATTTCCTAAACTTTTTATTATGTAACAAATCCAACACAGAAATGAGAATTAGTAATAAAATATAACAAAACTGTGCAAAAGAGAAAATTTTGCAAATATGCAAATCTTGTCAATAAATGACAAATTACAAGTTTAAGTAGCTGCTTGTCAAAAGCAATCTACTAGAAATGCTAAATTGGATCTTAATAAAACTGAAGGCAAACCACAAACCATTGCCTTTCCTTGTAGTATAAAACCCTCTCTTTTAAACACAATATGCTGAAACAAAATAAAACAAAAGAAAAATGGCATTGAAAGTGCTAGTAATGTTTCTTCCCTAGCAGGCAAACGAGTATTTCTAGTATTTCTAATGTTTGGCTCAGAGCAAGGTCAATTTCATCTTTTGGGATGTCAGAAAAGTGAAATAAATAGTAACAAATCTCACTACTTCCATCTCTAGAGTGATTAATATATTACCTAACTTCACTGAAATATATTTGATTTTTAATTCTAGCTAAGCTTTCCTTACGTACGCATGTAATTTTAAAATGTTTTACATGATGACTTGATTTGAATTATATGCCATTTGGATTTGTTGCTGTTTTTAACTTGTTTTCATTAATTTTAATTTTTGAACTATGATAACTTTGTAGCTTTTCCCTTTGAGAGTGTTTGTAGATTAAACTTTTATATTCTCTTTTCAATTTCCATTTCTTTCATATTCTCATTCCCAAGCAATTGAAGCAAGGCAAATGGGATGCTGTAAACCCTATTACAAATTGTTATTTTTATTCTTAGTTGATAGTATTGCAAATATAAGAATAATATATGGACTATGACTGAATGCAGATTTATGGGTCTGCACTTTCAAAGAATGCCATTATTTAATCTTTTTATGTGCTATGTGATCTCTTTCTTACTTATCTGGTGTGTATCTTCTTTTGGTCCTATGTTAACAAAATCTATTTTCTTTTTGATTCTTTTGTTGAGTTACTTTGCATTTCCTTATGCTGTACAATATTATTAGCAGAAACAAATTCAGTTTTTTTTTTATTAAGCAAGTTATGTCTCTATTTCATAGTATATTTCACAAGGGTGTAAGCATTTTTTGTCTTATTACTGACTTGAAAATAAGTTTGCTTCTCATTTAAAAGGCTTTCTATCTTAACAGTATTTATTAAACATTTTGTGCACTGTTGTCTCCATAAATCTAACACTCTTTGTTTTATAGATCTTATATTGTTCTTACAGAACTATCAAAAGTGAATTATAATACTTAATATGAATCTGTTCTTAAGAATAATGAGTTATAAAATAAGTAGCAGTTTTCATGTTACTTAGAGCTGTTTTCTCCTGCTACCTCATTTTCTGGTATAAAACTTTTTGGTACAAAATGTGTGCCATATTTTGTATTCCATATTCTAATTGTATTTGACAAGGCTATGTGTGATTTCCCAGCTTTTGGAATCTCACTAGGGAACTAGACAAGAAAACAAATGTCATAATGGACCAATCTTGAATTATGCAAATAAGAATACAAGGAAATCTGTGATAAAAGAGCATATATTCATAAAAATAATTCCATTCATTGGTTACTTCATGTATGGTAGTACCTTGCGCATCAGTTCTTATAATTTCATGGTTAAGGTGTTGGGCCACCCAGAATGGGTGGACGGCGATAAAGGGAAAGCAGCAATTACCTCAAAATTTTGTTCTATAAGGTTGCCAGTCCAAACTGACATTTCTGTCACTAGATGTCAGTTGAATAGAAGTTGACACAGACATGTAAGCATCGTGTCTTCATTGGAAGTTGATCAATGCTAAGCTTCAAATTGAGTGTAAGAGTCCAGCTTAGTGTCCTCCACCCACTGAAGTGAAGAAAGAAAGAAAAAAAAGAACATTTTTGAAAGGTGAGAAGAACTTGTATCTGAGTCTTTTTTGCAACTCATACCAATTCTTATGCATTCTATATGTTTGCTTTGAAGTCTAATTTTTACTTGTTTAGTAAAAAAGGTTTCATTTTCTTAGCACTAAGTCTCATAAAACATAGGGAGCTCTAATTCTCAGTTACTTGCCATTTTCAAAGTGACTGTGATTACTTTCTCAAATCCATATTTATTATAAAATTTGGGGACACTCTTGTGTGTCTCTAATCTCTTGTGAAACCATAGCTAGAGAATTAGAAATCGTATCGCTACCCTGAAAGTGCACCTCATAAATAGTATAATGAGGCTGGAGAGTACTTGGCAGAATTAGATTCAAATCCCCTGTTATTAAAAACTTTTAAGCAAATTCTTTCAAGTCTTTTTAAGTAGACAACATAGTGTAGTGCTTAAATTCATGGATTTTAGAACCAGACTGATTGGATTCATCTCCTGTCTTTAGCTGTGTACCTCTCAGCCCTAGGTACTCTCCTCCCAGGAAAGGGGAAAGAGAGTTGTCCAAAGTACTGCAGGTACCAGCCTATAGCTGGCTAGAGCTAATGGAGGAGGGAAGAAACTTGCTCTTAAATTACCTGTATAGTTTGATTACTAGTATCTAGACTTCAGAAATATTGAACATACACTGTGCCTCAGGAATTAAACAGATTTTTGTTTCCTTTAGTTGCTTATTTGCTTTTTAAAATAAAAGGGATCAGAAAAGTCTTGAGGACGGTACTTATTATCATTGAAATCAAGTTAAAACCAGACAAATTAATGCCTTAAAGGAACAGTGGAAGCAAAAATAAAATTGTTTTCTGATTACTGCCCTATGTCCTGGGTTTTTGCAATAACAGTTATACACAGATTTTGCAAGGATAGAGCCTCTATATTGAGAACTCTTCTAATCCACTGTAGACCCTGAACTTTACTGAATGCAACTTAATAAGTACATATAAAGGGACCCTATACCCTAACTTGAAGAATTCTTCCTGACATCCTCTTATTTTATTTACTTCTGCCTAACCCTGATCATATTAAGATTATCTTAAGAGTCTTCTACATTTACGGAGTATTGTATTCCTATATTGAAAAGAATGATATTAATATTAATAACATTAGATATAATAAATATGGTTAAAATACCTCAGGGATCTGCGTGAAATAAATCTTACTTTTCAGACTAGTTGAAAGAATTCTCTGTGTTTCACTAGTTTAATTAGTCCAGCGCAGTTTACCACAGGAAGTTACAGTTTCATATTAGTTTTTGTGGTCCTCTACTTATTCTGTGTGTAGAAAAAGGGCATGTGGATAAAAATAAATGGTAGCAATATCTTCACCTTCAATGAGTCTCAAACACTGTACATAATAAGGACAATTGGGGGATATATGCTGAACAATCAATAACAAAGTATATTACTTTTTTGCATTTGGTGATGAACTTACCTAACTATTTGGTTGACATTATCATTTACTGAGGAAATATTCCACTATAGGCAACATATCCATGTTGTTTTTTTTATGGGAAACATAACATAATAAGAGATAATATGTCATTTTAAGCTAGTGTAAGTGTTGGGGGAATTATAAAAAGTAACTTATATAAAGCTTTAGGCATAGAACTTCACATATTGAATGTGAATCATTCCCTCATTCTTACTATTCTAGCTTGGATTTCTATGGAAGATTCTTCTCTTTGTGAACTTACAGCATCTTCTAGTATATATCACCTACCTGAAGTATACCATGTCAGCAATATTTGAAAAATATTATTCAAACTATAAAAGTCATAGTGGTGAATGTCACATCTAGAATGAGTTTTTCTCTTCTTATAGATAATTTCCTTGCACTCATGCTTTTTTAAGGTCCTTATTACATTATAATTTCTGATTTATCTTAATTATCCACAGAGATCTCTAAAAGCAAAGGAAGAGAAATTCAAATAAGTATAGTTATCAAGACCATGGGAGAATGTGGACTAAAAGCTATTACCTTGGCTTTCAGAAATTCAGGACAACTGCCTAAATGTTGAATATCTTCTTCAAGATTCATCTATGCTTTCTCTTTAAAACCTTCCATAAGTCAATAAAATTTAGAAAACTAGATACCTGACCATAAGCTTATCTGTACAAATTACCTCTGTATATCTGTCATCATAAAATGACTTTTCATATTCCAGCTATGCATTTTTCTCATGTTTGCTAATTATTGATTATGTACACTGACATCTTACTCCTGTGGTAGCTTCTGTGTAGCGTATACAATTGTGAAAATAACTCAAGGGGAATGAGGGAATAGAAACAAAAAAAAACCCCACTAATGTTTTCATAGCTCATTTTGTGAAACATGAATACATTCAAATGTATATAATCAATTTATTGCTTTTTTAAAAGGTGTACTTCTCTATCAGCCTGTGAGAAAACACACATGATAATACCAATAATTGAAATTTTTAAGAATAGTTGTTTTGATAGAAGAACTTGAAAAAACAACATTACTGTATCCTTTAGGGACCAGTGAAACAATATTTACTAATCACAATGCTTAAAGATACAGATCTATTAAATGTCTCCTGATAAAAATATATGCATATTATCTAATAGAAGAATTTCCCCAGTGTCCTTGTTCACAGATTATAGATTTACACTTTGAATTGCATTCAGACCAGCACTATAAAACAGAATGTTTATGGGGGGCCTGGGTGGTTCAGTCGGTTAAGCATCCAACTTTGGCTCAGGTCATGATCTCACAGTTCATGAGTTTGAGCACCGCATGGGGCTCTGTGCTTGCAGCTCAGAGCCTGGAGCCTACTTTGGATTCTGTGTCTCCCTCTCTCTCTGCCCCTTGTCTCACTCATGCTGTGTCTTCCTCTCTCTCAAAAATGAATAAACATTAAAAAAAACCCAGAAATTTTAGGAAATAAAGTTAACCTCCAAGTATTTCTGTCTTTCCAGATTTTTTCTTGTGGTTGATTTTGAGTTTCATAGCGTTGTGGTCTGAAAATATGCAAGGTATGATCTCAATCTTTTTGTATTTGTTGAGGGCTGATTTGTGTCCCAGAGTGTGATCTATTCTAGAGAATGTTCCATGTGAACTCAAGAAAAATGTTTATTCTGCTGCTTTAGGATGAAATGTTAGTGTATCTGTTAAGTCCACCTGGTGCAGTGTGTCATTCAGAGCCCTTAATTCCTTATTGATTTTCTGCTTAGATGATCTGTCCTTTGTCGTAGGTCGGGTATTGAAGTCCCCTACTATTATGGTATTATTATCAATGAATTTCTATATGTTTGTGATTAATTGATTTATATATTTGGGTTCACTCACGTTGGTATCATAAATGATTACAATTATTAGATCTTCTTGGTGGCTGTACCCCTTAATTATGATATAATGCCCTTCCTCATCTCTTATTATATATAGTCTTTATTTTAAAATCTAGTTTGTCTAATATAAGTATGGCTATTCCAGCTTTCTTTTGACAATCATTAGCATGATAGATGGTTCTCCATCCCCTTACTTTGAATCTGAAAGTGTCTTTAGGTCTAAAATGAGTCTCTTGTAAGCAGCACATAGATTGGTCTTGTTTTCTCATCCAATCTCACACCCTATATTTTTTGATTGGAGCATTTAGTCCATTGACATTTAGAGTGAGTACTGAAAGATGAATTTAGTGCCATTGTATTGCCTGTAGAATTGGAGTTTCTGGTGGTGTTCTCTGGTCCTTTCTAGTCTTTGTTCCTTTTGGTCTCTATTTTTTTCTTTTTCTTTTTTTTTTTTTTTTCATCTTTTCTCCCCTCAAAGAGTCCCCTTTAAAATTTCTTGCAGTGCTGGTTTAGTGGTCACAAAGTCCTTAGTTTTTGATTATCTGGGAAACTTTTATCTCTCCTTCTATTTTGAATGACAGCCTTGTTGGATAGAGAATTCTTGGCTGCATATTTTTCCAGTTCAGCACACTGAATATATCCTGCCACTGCTTTCTGGCTTGCCAAGTTTCTGTGGATAGGTCTGCTGCAAACCTGATCTGTTTTCCCTTATAGGTTACGGATTTTTTTTCTCTTGCTGCTTTCATAATCCTTTCTTTGCGTATTTTGTGAAATTGATTATGATATGCCTTGGTGATGGTTGGTTTTTGTTGAATCTAATTGGAGGTCTCTGTGCTTCTTGGATTTTGATGTCTGTGTCCTTCCCACATGAGGAAAGTTTTCTGCTCTAATTTGCTCACATAACGCTTCTCTTTTTTATATCTCTCTTCATCTTCTGGGACTCCTGTGATTCATATGTTATTCCTTTTTAATAAGTCACTGCATACTCTAAGTCTTCTATCATGATCTTTTGCCTTTGTTTCCTTCTTTTTTTCTGCTTCAGTATTCTCCGTAATTTTGTCTTCTAATCACTGATTCAGTGCTGTGCTTCGTCCATCCTTGCTGTCATGGAATCTATTCTAGATTGTATCTTATAGCATTTTTAATTTCTACTGACCAGATTTTATTTCTTTTATCTCTGCAGAAATTGATTCTCTGGTGTCTTTTATGCTTTATTCAACCCCAGCTAGTATTCTTGTTATTGTGCTTCTAAATTCTCGTTCAGACATCTTACTTATATCTGTGTTAAGTCCCTGACTGTCATTTCTTCCTGTTCTTTCTTTTGAGGTGAATTCCTTCATTTTGTCATTTTGGAAGAAGAAAAAAATTAATAAAATAAAAATTAAAATAAAACAAAAAGGATCAAATTTGGAAGCTAGATCCTAGGTGTGTTTCGGTCTGTTTGTTGAAAGTAGCTTGATAGAATAGAGGGAAATAAAGGAAATGAAAGAAAAAAAAATTTAAGAAAAACTTTTAAAATTTATATATATATATATATATATATATATATATATATGCACACATACATATAATAGAATAACATAGAAAATGAAATAGAAGTAAACATTTTAAAAAGAAAATAACAAAAAAATAAATGTTTCTCTTTCTGTGTCCAAGAAAGAGAAAGAAAAAAAGAAAATAATTTAAGCAAAAACAGAAGTAAAAAACAAAACAAACCAAACAAACAAACAAAAAACCCAACAATGAATAAATGAACCAGCAAACAGAATGCCACCTGAATGAAGTTACATCTATTTTCCCTTAGAACTGAAACTATGAAGCCCTCTATAGTCCATATGCTAAACAAGTGGAGTGACTTGTGCTGGTCTTCTGGGGGATGTGCTTGGAGTGCACAGTTGGGCAGGGCTTGGTGTAATGGCTCCACTCTCCACTAGGTGGCACTGCTTAGCTTACTGGGGTGGATCAGTGTGCTCATGTGCATGCGCATGTGTGGGAGAGGTGGAAAGGGCTTTTACCCAGCTCCCCAGTGGCCTTTGCCCTCTCACCAATCAGCAGTCAAACACACCTCATTCATCTCAGGTCTCCATCCACTCCCTTCATTTACCCTCGGTCCAAATTTTCCACCTGCTAGGTGGCACCTCTCTCCATAGTTTTGTCTCAGATGGGGTGGTGTTTCAACACCCCACATTTCAGAGACCGTTGTGGCTTGGACCTGCACCGACTCTCTGGGGGAGGATATTGTGAGCAATAACCAGGTGCCAGCTTGCCCCAGAAAGTGTTCGTGCAATCCCCCACCAGCAGAGGTTCAGAGAGTATGACAAATCACAACACACAGCCAACACCAGGTTTCACCACACTCTGGCATGTTTGTCCTAATACCCTCAAACATGGCTGCTCTCCGGGTCCGCTGGGACCTTTGCCTGTGGGCAGGCTGTATGGCCTCCCATGAGTGTTTTCATTCTTTCTCCCTCTTTCTCTCCAGCTACTTTGGGGGGAGTGCTTTTCTTGCATGATCCCAATGTGCCTCACTCTCCCCCATTCTCTTTCTCTGTCCTCTCTCTGTGAAAAGAACTCTCTACCGTCCACAGATTTTCTCATAGAGTTCACATCTCCATACCGCATACCTGTCATATTTTGTGGCTCAAGTTATGCGATTGTGGTGTTAATCTTCAGATCAATTTCCTAGGTGCTCAAAATGGTTTGGTGCTGATCTACCTGCATTTTAGGAATGAGAAAAGCTCAGGGTCTTCTTGCTGCTCTGTAATCTTAACTCCTCTCCTAGGAAATAAATTTAGAAAACATTGTTTGCCAATCTAAGTCAGGTTAATAATGGTTATTGGCAAAGAACTAAATAAAACTCCTATTTTTTATGTTTAAAAATACAACTGCTATTTTAAAATCTCTAAGTATCTGAGTGATTTATTGGATTTATTGTAATCAGCTGTGTTATCTCATCAAAACCTAACATTTCAGAAAGTTTGTTTTGTTTTCCAGTAGTCACATAACACTGTTTTTTTGTTTTTCTTATGTTTTCCAAAACTGACCTGAAGTAGATAAATGGACAGATTATAAGACAAGTTATAATATAGCTAAATTAAAATTACCAAGTTTCTTTCTCATCATATTAAGAAAAATATGATTCAGAAAACACAATAAATATCACCTGTTTTCTCCTAGTAAATAACTTTTATTATAAACATTAAAGACTAAAATTTAGGCTGTATCCCTATAACACAAAAATACCTTCTGCTGTCTTCAGACTAAAAATTTGGTAAAAAGCTTTTTATAAGGCTGGTTAAATTCTATAAAATGTAACACTGTTTTAATTTTTAAAAATCATTGGCATTATATAAAATTTGCAGCCACAAATAGAGTGATTCAATCATAAATATAAGTTTCTCTTCTTTTAAATTGAATCTGAAATTAGAGTAGTTGCCACCAAACTAGCCTTTATTTAGATTAGTGTCCATAGTAATATACCCAGCATCTCTACTTAATTAATAAAAAATTTAGTTAAAAAAATAAATTGATGTTAGAATATTTATAAAGGTAAGGTTGTTTGAATAAGGCTAGCCTTTCTTCAGATGATAATTTTAAAGTCTTGACAGAGTTTCACATTTGAATTTTAAACATATAGAAATACTTAAAAGTACTAAAGAGTGAATAAAATTAAGCTGAAAAGGGAGGGGGTTTGACCTCTAAATGAAGGAAAATGCATTGGTTGAAATTAACATGCATATGTTTTCCCCTGAGGGTACTATCCTCTGTTTATAGCAGAGGGCAGGAAGCCACAGACTAATTGGTTTAAGTTATAATATGATGGATGATATAGCTATCAAAGCAACTGGAGATTGAGGTAGGAAATACTAGAAAGGGGCAAGTAAATAGAAAATGATGAATAAAATGTGAAAGAAAAGCCAAAGTGAGCAAAATGAAGAATGAAAAAGGGTATATTCAGAGGTAGAATGAAAGAAAGATAGGAAGGTAGAATGTGAAGGGCATATATTTAAAAAGTAGTACAAGCTGGGTGCCTGGGTGGCTCAGTTGGTTGAGTGTCCAACTCTTGATTTCGGCTCAAGTCATGATCCAATAGGTCATGGGATAGAGCCCTGCACTGGGCTCCATGCTGAACATTAAGCCTGCTTGAGATTCTTTCTCTCACTCCCTCTGCCTCTCTCCCCTTCTTACATTCTCTCTAAAATTAAATAACAATAATAATAATAACAAAAATTAAAAATGAGTTAGAAGCAAATAAATATACACATCAAAACATGGAGTCATCTTAAAGCCAGTGTTTAGTAAATCAAATTTAGAACCCAGAGGTATTCTATAGCTTAGTAATTGCTAGATGGAAAACACACAGACAAGCAGTGTGGATGGATGGATGGATGGATGGATGGATGGATTTTAGGGATCATATATCAAATATATTATAGAAAATCCTTGTTTTAAAGAGCATGAAAAGAAGTAAAAGTTAAAACAAGCATAAAATAAAAGTCAGGAGGAGGGCTAACATGATTATAATCCCTGTGCACTGATGCATAGGAGTAGCCCAAATCCCAGATCATGAGACTATAGTATAAAATAAATGATATTTCAAATCAAATTTAAATTATTATTTCACTGGGCAGTAACCCTATGTTTTCCCCGAACCCTTACAACAACACTGTAAGGTAATTATTGTACGTAGTCTCGCCAGGGTGTTTTTTTAGACATCCATGTGTTAGAAGGTGGAGAAGGGACAGTAAAGTATTCTCCCCCACCCCCCCATCCCCTGTGCCACTGAGGAGGCATTTTAAGATTAGAAAACAAAGATGTGACTCCACACAGTTTACTCAGGGTAATTTACTGATAGGATCAGGTGGACAGTGATTCAGCTGTGCATTTATTCTTAACAAATCTAGAACACAGTCCACAGATTTTACAGAGCAAGGGGACACATGGAGGGGTACTGTAGTGAGATCAAAGGATTCACATGCATTTCAAAGGGCTTGCATGTGACTAATTGACAGCTAACCTGTAATTAGATCTTGTGGAACCACCACCTATGCATCAGGAAGGGGAGAGACTATGTTTTCTCTCACAGATTTATGGGAGGCCAAAACATGCCTCCCCCATCCTGGCCTTGGCAGGCATTTCTAAGGTATATGTATTAATGTCCACGGGGACTGGAACACATAGACCCAAGAGAGGTCATCTGCTGAACATGAGTAAGATGGAGAGCCAAAGATAGAGTCATTACTGTCAGCAGCCCTACAAATGTAACCAAGATTTAATATGCCAAAACTGGTGTTTTACTTGTTATTATTATTATATGGATAATGTGCAAATGCATGTACCATTTATGAATTTCCTAGACAAAGCTCTATTTTTTATATTTAATGATTATTGTATTGTTGAATATGTTTGGATAATTTAACTTTTAAGCCAGCTAGCTCTGCCTATTTTTGTTTCCACCATAACATTTGGTAAATAAAACTTTGTAGAAGGAAAGGAAATGTTTTCTCTTTGGTGGTCAACATATTCATGATAATGTCATTTAGGAAGCAGGTTAACTTATATGAGATATGGATACTTTGAGTCCGCAGCCTAGGAGGAACTAAACTACTGGTTAATATGATTGACACCATTAATAATTTTTATTGTGTTTCCTTATTCAGACTATCATAATGCTACTTTGTACTGCATGCTTTCTTTCCTTTACAGTGCCCTATATAGAAAAAAATCAGGTGAGTTCAAAAGCCCAGTACTAATTAGAACAATTTCCCTATAGCATTTGTTGGCTGGAGATTCAATACTATATTTTCAAATATGTTTCCAGTCTCATGTGAAGGAGTACAATAATCTAATTTTAAATTTTACATATAAAAATATACATCAATGCTTTTAAAATTTTTTTTTTTCAACGTTTTTTATTTATTTTTCGGACAGAGAGAGACAGAGCATGAACGGGGGAGGGGCAGAGAGAGAGGGAGACACAGAATCGGAAACAGGCTCCAGGCTCCGAGCCATCAGCCCAGAGCCTGACGCGGGGCTCGAACTCACAGACCGCGAGATCGTGACCTGGCTGAAGTCGGACGCTTAACCGACTGCGCCACCCAGGCGCCCCCAATGCTTTTAATATAAAGTGTATTAGTTATAAAACAGATATGTTTAAAAAATAAATGGTATATACTAATGATGATGGTATATACTAATGTGCATTGATGTACTTAATGTAAATACACTTATTTTGGGTGGATATACACAGAAAACTGTATTATTTTTGTCTGTTTTCTCATATATTTCAAGCACTGTCACATTACCTACTTCTATAGACTGCAAACCTCAAGACCTAAGTGTACAAAATTCTACAATAATTCCTACAATAGTAGGGATAGTAATAAATGTATACCAGTGGTATGCACAAAAAATATAATACTCAAACTACATGTTAAAATGCTGAAGTATGTGAAAATACTTAAAAATTAAGTACAAACATGACATACGTACCTATATTATTCAAATTAGCAAAACACATCAAAAAAGTTAAAGATATATAATTATAGTTCTAAGTATTTTGTTGGGTAGCCATTCACAAAGATCACATTCTTTTCGATATAGTAAAACAAACATTTTAGATCTATAAATATTCACAATTATTTTTAAAATACAGTCAATTTTTACAAAGTTTGTGTTCCTTCTTTATTTATGAAACCACTCCATAAATTCACTTTCCACTTGCACCTTACTTGCTACTTCACTAAGGCATATTAATATGCAACTATTGTTTTTTTGTTAAGTACCTGCCTTTTTTAAAATTAAGGCTAATTTTTAGAGCATGTTTAGGTTCTAAACAAAACTGAGAGGAAGGTACAGAGATTTCCCATATATCTCCTGTTCCCACATACGCATACCCTCCCCATATTCAACATCCCCCACGACAGTGGTACATTTTGTAAACCTACATTGACTCATCACAGTCACCCAAGGCCAAAGCTTACATTACAGTTCACTCATGGTGGCGTATATTCTGTGGGTTTAGACAAATGAATAATGTGATATATTGATCATTATAGAATCATACAGAGTACTTCATTGCCTTAAAAATCCTCTGTGCTCTGCCTATTCATTCACCCTCCCCAAGAGCCTGACTTTTAAAATGTTTCATTTTTTTTTCAGAGCCAGGAATGTCCTAGTAATCAACAATGTAACTACTATTTATTAGCTAGTAATTTGTCTCAAACAGTATGCTCAGTAAATTCCATGCAATAACTTTTTTTTTTCACAATATCCCTGTGAGGCTGGTTGTCATTGCCATCATCGTCATCGTCATCATCATCACCATTATCACTTACATTTATTTAATTTAAAATCAAGATAGTTAATATTCAGTGTAGTCTTGGTATCAGGACTAGAACCTAGTGATTCATCTCTTACATGTGACATCCAGTGTTCAGCCCCAGATATACCCTTCTTAATGCCCATCACTCATTTGAAACATTCCCCTACCCATCTCCCCTCTAGCATTGCTATTTGTTCTCTGTATTTAAGAATCTGTTATGGTTTGCCTCCTTCTCTTGTTTTGTATCTTATTTTTCCTTCCATTCCTCCATACTCATCTGTTGTGTTTCTCAAATTCCACATATGAATGATATCATGTATCTTTCTCTAACTGATGAAATGGAGCCATTTGAAGATTTTTTTTATAACATCCACAAAACCAAATTAGCTTAAAAGCAACTGAGCCAAGATTTGAATTAATTTTCTCAATTCCAATGTTAAGCTTTTAGCCATTACACCTACTTCCATGCCAAAGCACATTATAAACATTTATCTTGTCTAGACAGTGAGGCAAAGTCTGATGCTGTAGTAACTACACATCCACCTCTAAGGTTAGAAGACAAAAGGGATTTATTAATTAAGAGCTTTTTACCTAGCAGGAGTACCCTATCTTCATGGAAGCCTTTGAGTTTAACTTTTGATGTAATATTCTAACCCACTCTAGCTAATAATGCATATATTTGCCAAGTACTGTGAAGTTACATTTAAGTAAAGTACTTTCAGAAACTTTCCATCCAGTTTTGTTTTATAAATTTTTTTAATACATTGAATGGACAGTGTTGGGAGAACAACCTACAGAATGGAGTTATTAGTAGCCTCTCCATCCAGTTGTTAAGAAACTGGAAAATTAAATAAACTTAATTTGAGCATAAACACATGTTCTTTTTAAAGCTATGTTACAAGAAGGTATTAATAAAACTCTCAAGCAAACTTAATTTCATATCTTGTAGGTTGTGATAAAGTTTGTACATTTAGCACTGTTCTAGGAATAAATTAGAGATTCCACTTCTTTTGGAATTGCCAAAAAGTTGAAGAGGAAACTGCAAAGAAACATCAATGCTGTAACAGTATAATCTTAAGGAATCAGAGTAAAAACTAAACAAAGGAAGGGCAGTAGTTGAGGAGTTTGCATAAAGTCTGTGGGGCATTTCATATTGAAATGAATTATTAAAGATATGATGGAAATAACTTTTTTTAAATTATATAGAGATAGTATGTGTGTGTATGTATGTGTGTGTATGTATATATATGTATGTGTGTAGATATAGATATAGATATAGATATAGATATAGATATAGATATAGATATATTTCTTTATCAACCAAAGGACACTTTTGAGAATGAAAGGGGGCACTATTAAGAATTACATTGGAATGACAGGCATGCAGTGAGAGTGGTCCTAGGTAACCCTGGATCTTTGATCATTCTACTTGAATGTAAACCTACCTCTCTTGTATAGTTGGAGGTCTCTATCTGGAGTCTCTTCTGTGTTCTGGTTGTGTGGAGTATTTGAAGTACACCACACCAGTGATCTTTACATTTCTGTAAATGTTTTTTTCTTTGTAATCCATGCATTGTAAGGATAAGCCTTCTAAGAATTCCCAACATAATTCCAAAATTAAGCCTCTTTGTTGTAAGTTACAGAGAAAAGTAACAATTTCATGCTCCATATAAAATCCCATGTGTTACCTTAGGAGCAGAGGAGAACTAATTAACCACTTGGTATGTCTATTGTTGGGGTAACCAAGAGTAAGCTTATATGCATTTGCACTGAATTGTCACCTAAATAATATGCACTTGAAAGATTATTTATAGCAGTGAAAAAAAATCAAGTCAGTAGTATCAAATGTTTATGATAAATTTTTAACAAGGGGCCTAGAATTTCAGAGTAGAAATGTATCTTAAAGCCAGGCTAACAGTATTAATTTATAAGTAAGTAAACTAAAGTGTTTTTTTTAAGTTTACTTTATTTAAGAGAGAGAAAGCAAGTGTGTGAGAGAGTGAGAGAAGGGCAGAGAGAGAGGGAGAGAGAATCTCAGGCAGGATCCACAATGTCAATGTGGAGCCTGATGCAGGGCTCAATCTCACACATCATGAGATCATGGCCTGAGTCAAAATCGAGAGATGGATGCTTGTCCAACTAGGTCAGCAGGCATCCCAAACAAACTAAAGTTTTAGTCAGTTAAGCGATGTACCAAAATGAAGCAAAAAATTGGTGAAGAGCCTACTAATCTTGACATCACACATTCAGTGCTTTTTCTACTACAGAAGATTATTCCTAATTAAGTGTATTGGCTATAGTCTTAATTTGCTTTTGTCTTATTTCATCATGAGGAAGTATTAAATATCTAAGGATCTGAATGTTCCATACTGTATATTTTGTTAGTCCCTTCCACGTCCTTTTGTCAATAAAGGGGCATTAGCTCACTATGATCCAAAACAGAATTTCCTTCCATTTTATGGTCTCTATAAGTAGAAAGGGTTAACTTTTAAAATTCTACAAGGATCTGAATAACATTGGTCTCTTTCCAGAATTAATAATTCCACAAATTATAATGATAGAATACAGAGTACAACACAGCAGAATTAAAGGTTAAAGCTCAAATGCTGTAATTTCAAGGTATTGATCAATGGTAATTTTTGGCACCTTTGGGTTGGTTCACTGGCATATGGCAAACAAGCACGGTAGGTTAAATATGAATGATTAATATTAAAGTAACTCAGTTACATAAAAAAGTAACTCAATTATTTTAATTTTCATAGATTTACTAAGCCAATATTTTCTTATTCCCCCACGGTTGGTCTACACTTCTAAGCAACCCATTCATTTGTTTGTTTTTGGAAAATGATATTACCTCTAATTAGGGCAGAACTAGAAGAAAATTTAATTAGGACAGAGCTAGAAAAAGAACTATCTTTAAATGAACCACTTGCTGAAAAAAAAAATAGACCAAATTTCATTTTTCCAAAGGTTTGATTAACCATCAAATAATACTATTTTAATAATCTTTAATAAGACATTATAGTAAAAACAGTATATTTTGACCACTTTTCAATTCTCAAAGACAAGTATGTTGTACTTTCACCTGACACTTTGAAACATTATAACCTAAAGTTAACAATGAATTAAAATATATTCATATTCTTCAGTTCAAATGTCATAGTCTTTTTCATGTAAAAGTCTATATTTACACTGTGTGTATGTGTGTGTGTGTGTGTGTGTGTGTATGAATACAAAATAAAATGACCTAATATTTGAAAAGTGATTTGGGAGCATTTTAAAGATAATTTCCTTATAGCTTTAAAAATTGTCAGTTACCTTGGTTTTTGATATATTTTTCATGATAGTTCAGCAGTATTGGATATTGCATATTTTATTTCTAACTGTAGTGAGATAAAAACATCAGTATTGAAATTGAACTTACGGGAATACTTGGGGCACTTGGGTGGCTCAGTCAGTTAAGCATCATACTCTTGATTTTGGCTCAGGTTATGGTCTCATGGTTCATGAGTTCAAGCCCTGTATAGGGCTCTGCACTGAGGGCACAGAAACTGCTTGGGATTCTCTGTCTCCCTGCCTCTCCCTCATGCTTGTGCACACTATCTCTCTCTCTCTCAAAATAAATAAATAAACTTAAAACATTTTTTAAAATAAAAAAACTTAAGGGAATACAAATATGGGTTAACAAATGAATGCATTTATTTTGAAGTTGGAAATGAAGGCAAAAATATTTTTTTTTCACCTAACCTGGCCCTGTTTATGAAGTCCAAGGTAACTTAAACAGGTTTCATGTAAGTATGAGGGACTCACCCAACTGCTACTTTATTTCAAATCCACAGTCGTGGGCCACCTGGATGGCTCAGTTGGTTGAGCATCTAACTCTTGATTTCAGCTCAGGTCATGATCCCAGGATGGTGGGATCAGGGTCCTCTTGTGCTCGCTCACTCTCTCCTCTAAAAAAAAAAAAAAAAAAAAAACTGGGGGTGGGGGCGTGCCTGGGGGGCTCAGTAGGTTAAGCATCTGACTACAGCTCAGGTCATGATCTCGTGGTCTGTGAGTTCAAGCCCCTCATTGGGCTTTGTGCTGACAGCCCTGAGCCTGGAGCCTGCTTCTGATTCTGTGTCTCCCTCTCTCTCTGCCCCTTCCCTGCTTGCTCTCTGTATCTCTCTCTCTCTCTCAAATATAATAAACATTAAAAAATAAATTAAAAAAAAAGTGTGTTTCACATCCACAGTGGAGGCTTCACTGAAGATTTTAGTGCTTCTGTTCTTCCTTTTACTACCTTTTTGTTGTTGTTGTTGTTGTTGTTGTTGTTTTTTCCTGGAGATGTCCCTGGAGGAAAGTTATCTGCAAGAGTAAGGAATTAGACAAGCCCCTTCCAAATGGACCTCTCGGGAAACAAAGTCTTTGACCTTCAGGAATGTTCTATGATCACAAATCCACCACACTTCAAGGTAAATCTTTTCTTGCAGTTGATAGATTTGTAAATTTATTGAAATAAATCACATGTTAACAAGTAATCAGACTTCATTAGGATTCTTCACTAGGATTCACAATGCTCTGAATGTGTAACCCCTTTATAAAGATTTTGACATTTTAAACAAAGGGATAATCAGATATCTTGGTGAGAAATGTTTTCCTGTTTTATGTGTTGAATAGTTGTTACCAGTACCAATTTCCATTCTTTCATTACTTCCCTAAACCTTTACATGTAAATACATACACGCACACATACACAAATGGATAACCCACAAACATGGTTGTGTATCATTTGACCCTTCCCTAGGTTCCTGGGAGAAAGAGTATTGACAAAGAAAAGATTTAGTTCACAGTAACTAAATTTTTTAAAAATCTCATCATCTAAAGTTCAGCTCAAAGAAAGAACAATTACAATGATGTACTACAGGGGCCACTATTTATATGTTGATTCCTTCTTCAGTAACTAACCAAATTCATCCATCACCATAAATAGCACATATCCCACAAAATAAGATATTAGAAAGAATAGATTTGAATACTTATCTTTTGAAGCATATCATATTTAAATCAATATCTTCATCTTAAAGTGTTTGATTTTCCCTGATCTTCTAAACTTTCAGTTAAGAAGCACAGGTGTAAGTGTCCAGTCATTCCTGATTCAGTTGAAAAGGGGCATATATTCTTTCTCCACAGTGCCCATCTTATGTATGTCAGAGTTCCCAGAACACTTATATTGTGTTGGATGAATTTGGATAATTACGGCTTTATATTTAATTATAAATGTGGACTATAACCTGAGAAAATGAAATTGCATAGTAAGAGTGGGGGTTAATTTTTATCACCAAATGGCATGATTAGAGAAGCAGAAGTACCCAAAAAGGACTAAATACCAAAAACAAAACAAAACAAAACAAAAACAAAAACCAACCAAACAATAAAAGCCCTGCCTTATTAGGTCTTGGTAAATCACTATTTATTATGCAACCCTCTGACCATTCTAAAAAGAAAGTAGCTAAAATAAGAAAATTCAAAATTCAAAAGTCTTCTATAATACTTCTATATAAATTATATATATGGTCATAGTCTTTTGTTCTAACGTCATAGTTGAGAGAGAGAGAGAGAGAAAGACGGAGAGAGAGAGAGAGAGAGAGAGAGAGAGAGAACTGTATTTCTCCTATTGATACTTGATAAATTCTCCACACATGGGAATTTTGCCACAGAATCTTCAAGTAGGTATCCTTGAGTCTCTATTTTAGAATCTGTTTTCCTAAGTGGCCATGGCTAGTAATTTTAATTCTATCCTGAAGAACGCAGGTACTATATTTTAATTTTGTTGCATCCATCTAAAAATTGTATCAAGTTTTATTCTAGCAAAAGGCAGATCAGCTGATGCCAGCAAACCTTGGTTTCATGCATTGTTAGGCAGGATCAAGTCTATTCTTTACTTAAGGGCTAGAGATGCCCTACTTCTAAAACCCCCTTCTCAGGTTCCAGTAGAATGTCCTGGTGTTCAATGAGGTGTCTCCACTTTGTCTATTCCCATCTCCATAATCTCCCCACAAGATGATGCCTCCAGAATAAACATTAATCACACTGCCCTCGTTAGCTCTTTGCTGCCTGGCCTCCCAAATCTCCCTCAGTGCACGCACAGGTTAGTATCTAGGCAGAGCCTTAAAGGAGACCCTGTGCAGTGCTCTAGATCTGCTTATCTGCCCACTCCTTCACCTCTGGTGTCCTTTCTTCCAAATTCCAGCACAGTCAGCAGCCCCAGCCCCTGAGCATCTACTAGTTAGACTTGACTTTTAGGCTCCAATCCCCGTGTCACAATTTGGGTGGTGACCACCCACAGAAAGCAAGGGTGTTGTCCAATGCCTGATAAACAGGTGGTTCATGTGTGCTTACAGTCTTTGCTTTTCAGATATTATGGCAGAAGGATATGTATAATACCTGCCACTCTATCAAGTCTCCACCTGAAGTTGTCTGCCTTTGAGGCTTCTTTGCTTCCTTTTATCCTCCTCTGAATTGTGTCTTTAGCAAAAATTTGGAAACCATGCATGTGTTTGTATTATTAAAATCTGTGATTTTATAACCATGATTTCCCAAACCACTTTAAAAAGTGCATTACTCCTGATAACTTCCATTTTAGATAAAATATTTAACATGATTTTACTTTTTCTTTTTCTCTTCACCAATGGAAGAGGTTGTTTTACGAGCAAAACTAATATAGCTTTTATTAATGGAATTAATGGAATTTCCTCCAGGGATTATCTATAGCATTTGTATTGTCTCACTTTTTAAGAGATTTATATATTGTTTTATCTTCATAATCAAAATCATTCCTTCCTACCATATTTTCCCATTGGTGAATGGTCTGTCACATGAGATAAAGTATGAGAAAGCCTGGCCTAGAACAAGCATTTCTTGAACAATATCCATTGTTACTGTCGTCATAATCATTGTCATCATCATTAAATGGCACCACAATCATCAGCAACATCAAAATTTCTCAAGCTGCAAATTGCCTTTTGAATTCATTTATCAATTACAAAGATGATAGATCTAACTCTTTTGGAAGAAACTGATTTTTCTCTCCCCTTGTCTTTCTCTCTGTCTCTCTGTCTCTCTCTCTCTGTCTCTCAGAACATTTTGACAATTAGTTGGCTATACAAATAAATAATAGTAGTAGAGGAACAGACAAGTTGTATATATATTTCTTGCAATACTGTGATTCTAAGGACTAAAAGTTTCTGTAAGGTTATCTGATTTATGACCTACTTTAGAAAATTTAAGAAGCATCAAGTGTCACTATAAAGTCACTATCTAATTCTGTTGCAGAGATAATTCACAGCATCTATAAATCACTGTGATTAGTTTAAAATAAAAACACAGGTCTTCTATTCAAAGAGAAATACTGCCTAAAATAGGAAGCAATCTTATATACTTATAGTGACTTTGACCATAACACCAAGGACTTTGAACCTAAATATCATTAAGAACTTTTCCTGACCCAATTCTCTCAAAAAGCGTTGCAGTTATGAGTGTGTAAGTGATTTACAGCTGGATTCCAATCTGGTTTTATGTCAAATACCAACCTTAATTAATTGGAATAATGAGTTTCAAGATTCCTAGAATTGGAATGCCATGTGCTACCTACCTTTCTGTAGTACTCATTCCATGTATAGGCTGGAGGAAACAAGGAATAAGTTTTAGACTTGGTATCAGTGATATGAGGAAGACTAAAACAAAAAAGTATGTTGATAACCATTTGTCTTTTCATTGTTCTTCTATAAAGATTTTATTATATGTCAGAGATGATTTACTAAGCTCTTTTCCCATATATGTAAGTTTCCTGGAGATGCATTTGTGTATCCAACAACAAAACTGTACCACTTATATAAAATAAGTATGGAAATTCCATAAATAAAGGTTCAAAAGAAAATAGAAACAGTTTAGAAGTCCAAGTCAGGGGCGGAATGTATGTGCAGACTTAAAGTTATGAATGCATTTACATTTTTAAAGAAGGTTAAATCAATTCTCTTTATACCTACCTGTCACAATTTGGGTTTAAGGTTTCTAAAATGTGGTGTCAGGAGTGCTGGCCACGTAGCCCTTGTAATACACGTTGTTGTTCCCATCTTAGTGATGATATAATGAATCATGTTCATAATAAATCATTAAAATAAGTTTCTCTGGTGGAGCTCAGGTTCACACTTTAGCATTTGATTCTTTAAACAACCTATGGATTCATGGGCAGAGAAGACCCTTTTGAGGTTGATGTTGTAGTTCTCAATATAACCTGATAATAGAACATAAACAAATATGGACACCAAAGAAAAGTAGATTTTTGAATGTGGAAACTTATCCCAAAATCTTTCCTCAAATTGGAAAAAACTAAAGCTTACATGTACAATACAAATTGTACCCTCTGCACCCTCATATATAACTTTAAAGAGATGATTATGATTATCTTCAAGTTTGCCTCTAGCTCAAACATTCTATAATTTTATGAAAAATTTAATTATACAAAACTGAAATCCTTTTTTACTGAGACGTAAGATTTTTTTCTTCTTTTTTTAAAGTTTTATTTATTTATTTTGAGAGGGAGAGAGAGAGAGAAAGAGAATGAGCGGGGGGGGGGGCAGAGAGAGGGAGAGAGAGAGAGATGATCCCAAGCAGGTACCACACTGTCAGTGCAGAGCCCTATGTGGAGCTCAAACTCACGAGCTGTGAGATCATGACCTGAGCAGAAATCAAGAGTTGGATGCTTAACCAACTGAGCCACCTAGGCACTCCTCTTCTTCTTTTTTAATGTTTGTTTATTTATTTTGAGAGAGAGAGAGAGAGAGAGAGAGAGAGAAAATCCCAAGCAGATGCCACACTGTCTGCACACAGCCCCAAGTAAGCCTCAATCTCATGAACCATGAAATCATGACCTGAGCTAAAATCAAGGGTCGGAAGCTTAACCGACTGAGCCACCAAGGGGCCCCCAGACTTAAGCTTTTCTAATAACAATTTTATCTCCTAGAATATATTAGTTGACACAGAGTTGGAATCTGTTTTCCAAAGAGTCTTAAAAACCATGATGAATACTTGTCATTCTGGGATTTTTCAGATGTAACTGCCATTTTCCAGCTATGGTATATGTAAAAATCTCTCCTAACATATCTAATACCTTACAAATAGAAGGGACACAGGGGTGCCTGGGTGGCTCAGTCGGTTAAGCGTCTGACTTTGGCTCAGGTCATGATCTCATGGTTCGTGAGTTTGAGCCCCACATTGAGCTCTGTGCTGACAGCTCAGATTCTGTGTCTCCCTCTCTCTCCTCCTCCCCCACTCGCACTCTGTCTCTGTCTCTCTCCCTCTCTCTCTCTCTCAAAAATAAATAAACATTAAAAAAATTTAGAAGGGACACATAATTTGCTTGTGTAGGTACAGAGATTCTTTTCAAATGATGTATTAGTTTTGTGTTGCTGCCATAATAAATTATCACCAATTCAGAGGCTTAAAACAATGCAATTTCTTTTTTTAAATAATTGTTTAGGTCAGAAGTCAGACATGGGTTAAAAGCAAATGTGTTAGATGGCTACATTCCTTTCTGGAAGCTCTAGGGGAAGATGTGTTTCTTTGTTCATTCAAATTATTGGCAGAATTCAGTTCTTTGCTGTTACAGAACTGAAGTCCCTGTTTCTTTCTGGAAGCATCGTTCTCTGTTGTCCACCAGATGCCTTAGCTTGTGCCCTCCTTCCACCATCTTCAAGGCCAGCAAGCCTGTCCAAATTCATCTCAAGCTTTGAATCTCTACAGTTTCTTGTCTTATCATCTCTTTCTGACTCTGTATGTGAAAGTTTTTCTCATTTTAAGGGTTCATGAGATTAGACTAGGCACACTTGGATAATCCAGGATATATCCCTATCTTAATATCTAAATGCTTAATCACACATCTACAGCGTTCCTTTTGGCAAGTAATATAATATATTAACAGGTTCCAGGAATAAGGGCATGGGCAGCTTTGAAAGGCCATTTTTGTACCTACTACAGGTAGTCTTTCAAAGATCTTACAGTTCTAATAACTGTGATTGTACAATATTGCTCCCTTAATAATCTCTCAACTTGTTGAGGAGACTCATTTGGTACCCCAACTTCTTGAAGCTCCTTTCAGTAATGTTCAAAGAGATGTTTTCTTCTTGCTCTAAATTCCATTTGGACTAAACTTTTAATGCCCGTTTTTCACTTATTGCATTAAACTTTTTTTGCTTTTTTCTTACTTACATCTCCACACAAATATACTAACATCTATGTTTTTTTTTCACATTTCATACAGAATAAATATTGTAGCTATGTAGTGATTAAGTCTTTCAGCTGTGATATTTGTCTATGTTCAAATCTAGCTCGCTCAGGTGACTTAGCTTCCCTTGACCCCAGTTCATTCATCTGTCATATGAGGGTAATAATCATATTTATCTTATAAATAATGCTTTTGGTTAATAATAAATAAAATTAAGTGTAATAGAAAATTAGCAAGATTTGGAGAAATTTGGGGAAATCCTTATGCCTAATGAGAGCAAATTAATTGTTAATTGAATAGCATATGCAATTAACTGAAAAGTTATGTAAAATGTATACATTCCATTTGATAAAATAGGTCTTTATAATTTGTGGCTTTGAGAGGTCATGTTCTTTAAATTATTACATATAAAACCAGTGAAAGAGAAATAATTAAATCACCGTCCTCTTAACTTCTGTGGTGATAGAGGTTTCTATCATGAATCATCCTGCGTCTTTGATTTAAATATATATTCATGTAGTTTCAAAATGTTAATGCCTAAGGTTATGAGAAGTCTAAATTTTCAGTAGTTTTTATTTAGTTTGATTCTCCAATATTGCTCACACTGATTTTTGTTTGTATATTTTAGTTCACCTTGTTTCATTAAGAATTTAAACAGTCTACAATATACAAGAAGCATTTTAAGATAATATTACTTACAATGGTGTTAATAATAAAGAGAAATAGGAATGAAAAATATTTAGAACTAGTAGAAATATCAACTTATGTATAATAATCTGTTTTCCATAGTCGAAATGAGACAATAAATCCATAACCTTATGTAATTGTCCATGTACGTGAAAAATATAGTTATTACATCTTCTAGAATGTAACTCTCTAAAGGTAGGGTTGGGTGTCTGTTTTGCTTTTAGTTGAGCATCCTGCACTTCAAACAGTTCTTGCCACATAATATGTGCTCAATATACATTTGTTGAATAAATGTTTGAAAAGGTTTTTCTTCTCTGAAAAACACCTATAAGAAAGAACAAATCTTAAATTGATATGTGTGGCTTAGGCCAAATACACAGTGGAAAGTTTTCTAATACCTGAGAAAGTGTGTCACCTGTCATCTCTTGATAAATAACATCCACAAATGCTATTTATCTCAATTGAATTTCTGAGGAATTTTGTGTTGCAGTTAGCTTAAGTTTGTTTTCTTGGTCAGTTACATACAAGGCAGTTACTTTTTGGTGTCCTTCTCTCTCATTCTGGTTTTACTGAGCTTTATTCCCTGATGGCTCTGGAGTACAGGATTGGAAAAATTGTTAAATTTAAGGTATCGTTTATGACATATGGTAATATTGTTATTAGCAGTAAAATTATATCCCTTAGGTTTATTAATAAACGATGTTGCCTCTTCACTCTAGGAATTTTCTAACCCTAAATAAAATGAGTTTTTATACACAGTTTAAAAAATTGTTTTAAAAGAGGACATACCTCTCTAGGCATAATATTTAAGTGAATTATGAGTTACTATTTACTTATTTATTTATTAACAATCTTTCTCTTCAATCATGATGGTACAATTTATTTGTTACTACAGGTGCTAAAACTCTAGACTTGCAAAAATTTGGGAATAAAAATAGTTGTGGTGAGGAAGGAAGATATGGTGAGAAACATAGAACATGAGGCAATAATGTTTCAATCATTCTGAGCAAAGCCATTAACTTTTCTTTTTATTTTACCAGCCCAATTAAAGGAATCAAAGGGTTGGGTTGTCATACCAGAACTCTTACAGAAATTGGACAGTATCTTCTCTGTTGCAAGTGCGGGAAGCTTGTGTGGTTCATTTTGGTTTTCTGGTCTCTATAGATAAGTTGCCTTGTAATACTAGCTCAACTAGTGCAAAGAGAAGAAAAGAATATAAAAACGAAAGCAACAGGAAACCCTCTGTCTTGCCTGTTTAGTCTCCCAGTAAAAAATCGTCACATCTATTCATAAACTAACGCCTTCCCTGGGCCTAAACCACTTGTAACTTCACCACTGGATGAGATTACAGTGTAAACCATACCAATTTGAATCCCACAGTTTAATCACAATCTCTCAGAAAGGCCCCTGTCTGAGGAGAAGGGCCTAAAATCTAGAAGTCTGAAGTAAGGGCATATTTGGAGTCTCCAGGTAGACCGTGGTTAAGAAACAAACAAACTTTACTATCTCTGTTTTTCTTTTCTGAAAAGCAAGAGGCCTCCAAGGAGTACAATGGGAGTAATTCTGTCTATGATAGTTTACAGTCATCCAGAAGCCTAAGGTTTTACAATAAAAGATGACTCCCTCGCCTTCATTGATGAATGGCTATAATTTTCTATCGGACACTCTGAATCGGCTACCCTGCCAGAACAGGGAAAAAAGCTCTCTAACTCTGAATTGAAGGTATAATTCTAAAATATAAGACTTTACTGTGCAACAATAACGTATTTTCTAGGAACCCTTGACATACAAGGAGCTGTAGAGAAAAATAACAAGATAGGTATTTACAGAGCGCAGGCATTTAGATAAATTTATAAATCCCATTATAAAGAACAAAATGATAACGAGATAAGGAAATAAATATTCAAAACACAGTAGTAAGAAATTCAGTAAGAAATGACCTCCAACCAAAGCTGTCGTGCCCTGAGACACAATCAGTCAAAGCATCTTAAGTGTCTATTGTTTTCTCAATCTTGTAATAAAAAAATATGGTGACGGAGGGCATGCTCCGACTTCTACACAGCCCCAAATCTCACATTCTATTTTAAAGAACGTACAGCATACAGTAGGTAGATATTTGATAAATGCCTAAGTATGAGCATGGTTATTTTACCATAGGATAAATAATACCTCTTATTTTGGTGCTAATAAATTGTCTTTTTGGTTATTGTTCCTTCTCCATGTCATGGTGCCCCTGAGTGTAGTTATTTCTCCCTATTTGAAGGCATCCCTACTTAATTTATTCATTCCTTTTATTCTGAGAGGTTAGCAGCAAAGCTGTTTTTTAAAGTAATAATAGCATGAACATTAGTAACTGCATTGCATTTAAGATCTATATTAATTTTTTTAATTCAAAAGTTAGAAATTTGGTCTAATTAATGTCGTCATCTTGCAATTTGGATATGACTATTACACTGTAATGCATCAACATTGGCAGCTACTGAATAATTTGCCCATTCAGTGAACAGAAAGAAGCAATATTAACTCCATTTGATAATATACATATTTCCAAAACAGTTCTAATGCTGAATAAACAATAATATAACTGAGATGAGTAATCAAGAAAAATGACTGAGTTTCTGTCCATAAATTGTTTTTTAATAGTACTTTTGTGTAGAAAGTGTCAAGGCTTCTATGTTTCTGCTCAATGAATCCTTTCAACTTGGATTCCAGTAAAAAAATATTTTTCCCCGAAAAATCGGAAGTGACAGAAACGAGCTATCGCATTGAAGATACCTCTATGGTTTTCCTCCTGTGCTTGAGTTGGGAAATGGCCACTGTGTAGTTACAATGGAGATAAGGCCCCGGGAACCGTGCTTTCGGCGTTTCAGGAATTTGAATTCAGAGTTTAATTTCTCAGAACGTTTTCTCCAGGAAGAATTTTAACGTCTCAAAGACTTCACTTGAGTGCTTAATCCTGCATAAAACCCAAGGACAAAAGAAAGTGTCGCTCCAAATCTAGATCACATTCTTCGAGATCAAAGTCTAGATCACATTCTAGTTCTCGATCAAGATCAAGATCACATTCTAGAAAGAAGAGATACAGTTCTAGGTCTTGTTCCAGGACATACTCAAGATCTCATAGTAGAGATCGTATTTATTCTAGAGATTATCGTCGAGATTACAGAAATAATAGAGGAATGAGACAGCCTTATGGGTACAGAGGAAGGGGCAGAGGGTATTATCAAGGAGGAGTTAGATACCATTGAGGTGGTTATAGACCTGTCTGGAATAGAAGACACTCTAGGAGTCCTAGATGAGGTCATTCACGTTCCAGGAGTACAAAAAAAAGATCCGTTTCTTCTCAAAGATCCTGAAGCATATCTCACCAGTCATATAGATCTTCCAGGTCTCCAAGATCATCCTCTTCTTGTTCTTCATCCCCATATAGCAAATCTCCTATCTCTAAAAGACAAGGGTCTTGGGAAAAACAAACCAAAAAAGCTGAAGGGGAGCCCCAAGATGAGAATCCTTTGAAAAGTAAATCATAGGAGGAACCGAAAAATACATTTGAACATGATCCATCTGAATCTATTGATAAGTTTCACAAATCATCAGCCACATCTGGTGATATTTGGCCTGGCCTTTCAGCTTATGATAATAGTCCCAGATCTCCTCATAGTCCTTCAACGATCACTATACCACCTAGTCAGAGTTCATCTTGCTCTGAGGCTCCCATGTTCAGTACAGTTCACTCTGAAAAAAAAAAAAAAAAAAAAAAAAAAAACAAAAAAAAACAAAAAAAAAAACACCCACTCTCAGCATTCACATTCCATTCAGCATAGTCCTGAAAGGTCTGGGTCTGGTTCTGTTGGAAATGGATCTAGTTGGTACAGTCCTTCTCAGAATAGTCCAATTCATCATATCCCTTCACGAAGAAGCCCTGCAAGGACAATCACACCACAGAATGCTCTAAGAGATGAAGCTAGGGGACGTCCTTCATTTTATCCTGATGGTGTAGATCAGGAAACTGCAAAGACAGGAAAATTCTTAAAAAGGTTCACAGATGAAGAGTCTAGAGTATTCCTTCTTGATAGGGATAGTACCAGGGATAAAGAGGCTCCAAAGGAGAAAGGATCAGAGAAAGGGAGGGCAGAGGGAGAATGGGAAGATCAGGAAGCTCTAGATTACTTTAGTGGTAAAGAGTCTGGAAAACAAAAGTTTAATGATTCAGAAGGGGATGACATAGAGGAGACAGAGGACTATAGACAGTTGAGGATGTCAGTCCTTGCAGATCAGGGTAAAAAATTTGCTACTACATCTCACCAGAATACTGAAGAGGAAGGACCCAAGTACAAGTCCACAGTTTCACTGAAAGGCAGTAGAGAAAGTGATGGATTTAGAGAAGAAAAAAAAACTATAAACTTAAAGAGACTGGCTACGTAGTGGAAAGGCCTAGTGCTGCAAAAGATAAGCACAAGGAAGATGACAAAAATGCTGAGAGAACAACAGTAAAAGAAAGAAACTCAGTCACTTGAGCAGGTAAAGTCTGAAAAGCTCAAAGACCTCTTTGATTACAATCCGCCTGTACACAAGAATCTGGATGCATGAGAAAAGTCTACCTTCAGAGAGGAGAGCCCACTTAGGATCAGAATGATAGCCAGTGATTCTCATCGACCTGAAGTCAAACTCAAAATGGTACCCGTTCCACTTGATGATTCTAACAGACCTGCTTCCTTGACTAAAGACAGGCTACTTGCTAGTACACTTGTGCATTCTGTCAAGAAAGAACAAGAATTCCAAACCATCTTTGACCACATTAAGTTGCCACAGGCCATCAAAAGCACTTCAGAGTCATTTATTCAACACATTGTGTCCTTGGTTCATCATGTTAAAGAGCAACACTTCAAATCAGCTGCAGTGACTCTAAACGAGAGGTTCACTTCATATCAGAAAGCCACTGAAGAATATAGTGCCAGGCAAAAGAGCCCTGAGGTACACAGGAGAATTGACATCTCTCCAAGTGCCCTGAGGAAGCATACTCATTTAGCAGGAGAAGATAGAGTTTTTAAAGAAGAAAAGCAAAAGGGAGATAAAAAATTAAGGTGTGATTCTACTGATCTTTGGCATGACATTGATCGTTGGAGAAAAGACAAGTAAATAACGGGGGATTCCAAGGACTCCAGGGAATCCAGTGGATCAAGAAAGCAGGAAAAAACTCCAAAGGATTACAAGGAATACAAATCTTACAAAGATGACAGTAAACATAAAAGTAGAAAGCAATATCATTCTCGATCCTCATCATCTTCAGCATCACCTTCTCCCAGTTTTCAAGAAGAAAAGGAGAGTAAGAAGGAAAGAGAAGAAGAGTTTAAAACTCACCACGAACTGAAAGAATACTCAGATTTTGGAGGAGTTAGCCAACCACGAGGAACCTTTCATGATGACAGAGATGATGGTGTGGATTATTGGGCCAAAAGAGGAAGAGGTCATGGAACTTTTTAACATGGCAGAGGGTGCTTTAACTTCAAAAAATCAGGTAGCAGGCCAAAGTGGACTCATGACAAATACCAAGGGGATGGGATTGTTGAAGATGAAGAAGAGACTATGGAAAATAATGAAGAAAAGAAGGACAGATGCAAAGAAGAAAAGGAATAGTAAATCTGAAGTGAGATTGCAACAGAGAGCAGAACTTGCACCCACCATTTTTTTTACCTGATTTTTGTTTTCAAATAAGAATGTAAGCATTTTACTTAAATTTTACTGTTTGCAAGTAGTCAATAGAAATTTTGTTTTAAGTCTTCAAATATCTTGAAAAATAGTAGACTGTATGTTGAAAGTTGTACTGAAATAAAGTAGAAAATTGTTACGTACCATAAAAAAAAATATTTTTCCCCCAAACAAAAGCAGAATATTACTATGCCAGTGGATAAAACACATGGTTCTCTAATAAAATAGATGAACAGTTGAGCCCATATACAGGATTTATGGGAGTTTATATGGGGCACATAGGGAGATCCTATGTTTATATAGAGAAACAGGCCGGTGATAGATAACCAGGGACACTCACTGCAATCAGAGGTATTTGCTTCGATTGTGTGCTTATGAGGAGTAGCTTGTGGTACAAGACAGATTATTCCCAAGATATGCTTTGATGTCCACTTACCACATCACCCCATAAAGAAGGCAGGCAATTTGTTCCTAATGTAACTAATAAAAAAGGCATCAAAATTTTAAGATTTTTGAATAAGTACTACTTAACAATGTAATAGTGCAGTGTACTTAAATTCACCTTTGAACAAATTCATTGAGAAAAATTAAGAATGTGAACCTTAACAAGGAGACATGAAAGTATAAATTCTTAGAATAGAAAATCTCTATCAAACATAGATAAAAATCATATTAACCATATTTAGTTTGCGTCTCTATTGTTGTGTTAAGAGACTATATTTTATCCTTGGGGTTAGGTGATTTACTCACTTTACCAGTCATTGACAGGAGATTAAGACCTTACTACAAAATCTTAATCTTTAGTATTTAAAAACAGATATTTATACTTAAAGTAAATTTACAGTAGTTAAATGTAGTTTTCATTCAATAAAGTTAATTCATTGTCAAAAACATTTTTTTTTCATAAAATTATCACTTGATCTGACCTAAGCAAACATCTATTTCATCCTGGTTCCTATCACAGGATGGATCCTGTATGGAATATGTAACAGGAATGTCAAATTGTTCAGTGACCCAGCTTAATTAGACTCAGGTTTTAAGCCACTGTGGTGCTGTTTCACATGTCAGTGCCTTCAGTTTGCTGTTCCTTCTCTTGGAATGTTCTCCTTGTTTTTGTTCCATGTTTACAACTTAGTTCATCCTCAAAAATTTTATTAAAACTCGTGTTTATTTTTTTGCTACTCTGCTCTCCTATGTATAATTGACCAACATTCAGCCTCTGTATTTCTGTTCTTCAAAAGTGCTACATATTATTTCAGATTTCAAACATTAATATATGTTTGTCCGATATATAACAAATGCAACATATGCTATATTATAATATTTGTATTATGTTTTGTATTATTTGTTGCATATTATACATTTTATGTTTAAACATCATGTATTCTATATTGCATGAACATTTACATATGAATTTCTAATATTTAGAAAGAGTCATAAGTAAATACCAGAAAGTAAACACCAGAAACAGACAATTTCAAAGTGGAACACAGTAAATTGAGTGATTTTTCTGTCTTGCTCGGATGAAAAATTTGAAATCCAAATGTAAATGGAAGTACTAAATATGGAGAAAAATATGAATTTATCTGTTATCTTCTATGTTGAAGTTAGTATCCAGTGCTGGTCAGATGCATTTGTTTTGGAACACATGTAATGTGAACAAGAATAGAAGGAAATCATATGGAGAACTGCCACAATTACAGTGATTGTTCATTCGCTATCGAAGCACCTTGAGACTTTTGTGTTAAGCCCAAATACTAAAATGACTCCTGTATCCAAAATACGTATCCAAAGCAAGAAGAAAGAAAACTTAAAGGCATTCTTCAATAAGGAATGAAAAATGAGGCCTGGGGTTCTCTTTGAGGGAAGGATAGTTTCTTCTCTAAAATACTGCTCAACTACCAGATAGATCACATAGTAGGATTACCTAAAAGCTACTGAAAACCGGACTCACATCAGTGAGGCTCAGGAACTAAAGCTCCTGAGATTGATAGGTAATCAAGCACAGCAAGCCTTAGACTTGGAGTGGAGAGACATTTTTCTTTTCTTGTTGTGCTAAAAATTACCCCAGGGAAGAATAGGGCCTCCTGAGAAACAGTATAGGAAAGTAAAAACAAAACACCACATTCCACAATCAAGTGGAAATATTATGTACCTAGAACTACAGAATATTTCGGGATTGTACTTTTTCTGTTGCCTTGGATTTATATAGCCACTATTTGCAGTAAATTTTTACAAAATGAATAACTTTGTTTTAATGGGAAAACTATATTCTTAAAAGTATAATACAATGCTTGGGGCTTACTCTTTATAGCCAGTATACTTTAAAAATAAAATGTTCCTGCAAAAATAAGTTAAGTTATAAATCATTATGCAAATTTAGAGAATTCAAAGCTGTTACACCCAAAACTGCATGTGAAGAGCAATGAGTGATGGGGGGATTTGGGGAGGAATACATAAACCTAAATTCTTCCTCTTCCCTTACCGTGTTAGAGGCATAAAGACTATGATAAGCCACTGGTGGAAACTGGAAAAAACCCAGGATAGTGCTGAAGTTCTGACTCTTTAGGTGATAAATGATGGTCTTGGGGACAAATGTGGATATAAGGGGTAGAGAGGCCAGAGAGGAGAAACAAAGCTGAATATAGATAAAAGTCCTGAATGGAGCCAGATGGGTAAAGCACTAATCCCTCCATTGGGGAAATAACTCAGATGACTATGGTTATGCCCTTGGGTTGGGCTGGGCTGGCACTGCTAACTTGTTTATGTCCTCCTGTACTGTTTCTACGAATGCTGACAGGATTGGAGATGGGTATAGTTTGTACTGATAAGTCTTCCTCCCTTCTTATTTCTGTGTATATCCATGTTGTCCCCTATGAGCCTCAAACCAGAGGTCAGAGCTTCCCAAGCTGAATTCTATAAAATTTAAGAACAAAGAAGGCTCTCTCCTCTTCTACTACTGCTTACTAATCCACAACTAACTATAGATCTCATCAGGCAGACTCACCTGATGATGGAGCAATCCCTCACTGAACTTAAATAGTCAAAAAATGAATACAAGACATTTATGAATGAGGATCAAGAAACACAGTCCAGAGACTGAGTATCGCTGTGGTCAAGGAACACAGACTCCAAAACCTGATAAATAACATGTTTAAATTTCTTTTCCTACTGTTTACTAATTTAGGAGCTTTAGAAAATTACTTAATGTCTCCGTGTCTCAATTTTTTATCTATAAAAAATGAATTGCTATGTCCAGCTGAGAGAGCATTTTTAAAGAATTAAATGAATTGATTTTTATAGAAAGCCTTTATAACACTCTGTGCATACAAAGTATTCTGTATGCTAGATTTTGTGGTGCCCTAGCAAAATAGTTGAAGTGGAGAATCAATAAAAATAAAAGCCAAAGCCTCTAGATAGACAACAACATGATATACTCAGGAAAGAGAATTAGAAAATCGTCAGTCTTTTCAGATGCAATATTGAAAATAACAAAAATCACTGAACCAATATTGGACTATTGTAACAAATTGCCATTGATTTAAAAATAAATTACCTAGCTGTGATGTCATTCAAAAGAGGGTAAAATACATTTTTGGATACTCAAGTATTCAGAAATCAAAACATTCTTATAGTATTTTTGAGAATAATCTCAATAAATGATTCTTTTTTTCAATAAATGCTTCTTAAAAAATAAATTTAAATTTATAAAAATGTTATCCCAGAAATTGTGGAAATAAAGTAGATGAATAACATGAAAGAACAATATATAGTGGAAAATATTACAACATAGTAAAATGATGAAATTTGAACTCTAATATATGCTAAAGGTTGGATTATTAAAATTTTTTGAAGATTCATGGAAGACACAAGACACAATAACAACAACAACAACTCACTAAAAATATCTTGACGAGGTTAAAGATGGAAGTTAAAATATATTAGGGAGGGTCATAGTCATATTTTCAATGTTATCAAGTTAATAAAAAAATATTTTCATTGACAGGAGCACCATTGACTGATAATTTCCAGCTGCAGCTCCTTTTAGTCCACCATGGAGTTCTAGCTGAGACCACTCTAGCCTTGACCCAATTCTAAGAGTTTAGAGACCTCTTTAGTAGGTGACTTTTCTTGGTGACTTCCAGTAGCCTTCCCCACCAAAACATGCTCAGGACTCTGAATAACTGAAGACTGGAGAAAGGTAGGCATCTAGACATTTTTGGAATGTCAGCACCAGGTATTGGCACTCCCGCACAAGCTAGCCTCAGAGTGCAGACCTCTGAAGTTCAAATTCTGAGAAGAAATAATCGAATTACTGGGCCTGGGTGTGATGTATAACCCTAGGTCTGATATTCATCCCTGAATCAATCAGCCATGCTTGGGATGAAGCCCCTGGCAGGGGTAATGAGAAGATTATGCTTTGTTATCCACTATAAATATGATTGTCACACATCTATGCATAGAGGGTTCTTTATTTTAAAAAAAAAGGAGACTCTCATTTCTTATTATTTCTGTTTACATTTTTTAATGGGTCTTAGAGAAAAATAAGCAATACATATGAAAAATTTCAAGGGGAAGGGTAAAAGTATAATAAGCAGGGAGAGCACTGATTGAGTTTGTGGCTAATAGGTTACACATCTTCCCCAGTGATATGTTGGACTCTACAAATTTTCTGAGAAATGTACAGAAGAAGCAAGCAGAAGTCAGGTCATAGTGTTGGTAAAAATGGATCTTTAATTATGTAGCTGCTGTCCCCTCTACCCTTCGGAATGGAGAATGTCTGAGTCAAAACCGTCTTTGGGTGCAGGCATGAGAAGAGACTTGAAGGATCAGCATTCATGTCATTTACTTTCTTTCCTTCTTTGTCCCAACATATATGCTTCCTTTACCATGGCTATTTTTTAAAATTTTTTAATGTTTATTTATTATTGAGAGGCAGAGACAGAGCATGAGCACGGGAGGCGCAGAGAGAGAGAGGGAGTCACAGAATCCGAAGCAGGCTCCAGGCTCTGAGCTGTCAGCACAGAGCCTGATGCAGGGCTCGAACTCACAAACCATGAGATCATGACTTGAGCCAAAGTCAGATGCTTAACCGACTGAGCCACCCAGGCGCCCCACCGTTGCTATATTTTTAAACTAGCATTTTAAGGTGCCATTCCAGTGAAGGGACATGAATATGTTGAAAAGAATTAGAGTAGATTTTAATTCCTCTGCCTGGTTCAGAAGCCAGATTTGATGGTCAATAGAAAACAGTTTCTAGCAAAACAAGGCAATGGGTAAAGTTTGATTTTATTACATGTTTTAAAAATCTTAATCTTTCCTTCCTATCTCCTCTCACCTCCAGGGAGCCCATCAACTCATTTTATCCACAGTGAAAATTTTCCCTGTACTGTTCTCAGAGGGGATTACTTCAAAATTGCACAATTGTCACATCAAATGATCCAATTCCCTGAGGGTCCAAGTTTTAGCTACCTGCCCCAGGAAATAATCACATGAACCATGCTGAGACCATGGCTGATACCCCTGAATGTTATGTAATTTCAGTCTGTGGTAGCTATAAGAAAGCATGTGTGTGGAGTCAGTTTTCTAACAAGTAGATAGAGCATGAGTATTATTAGATAACAAAACAATGATAAGAAACAAAAGTGTGTAATATTGTATTTTGTAAAAAGGAGGGAAAAAATCCCCAGCTTCACTATTAACATTTTGTGCCACTCTTGTTTTGAACTTTTGGTTCTTAAGATTATGCTTGTCTTTCGTTTGTTTTTCAAATGTACTGTTTTCTCTCTCTGTCTCTGTGTGTGTGTATGTGTGTGTGTGTTTGTGTGTGTGTGTGTAATTTTGGATATTTTCCCAATGAAAAGTGATTAAGTGGGGTTATTTTCATATTACAAACTCCAGAGTAAATTGCTTCTTACAACCTGTTTTTTATTAACTATATCATATTTTCTTTCAGTATTATATTTCAAGCATTTTTAACATGACTGAAAACATAGTGTCTATAAAATTTTGTTATAGTGTAGTGTAATTTTTATAGAGAAATAATCATGCAGAGAGTGCATAACACATATATACATATAGTCAAAGAATATTTATGAAATGAACACCTAGTTAATTGCATTCAGTTACATCCCTCTGTCTTTAGTTAATCACCATCTTGACTTTGTGATGATCTTTGTCTTGATTTTTAAAAGCTTTTCCCAGTAACCCCAAAATGATTTCATTTTTACCTATTTAAACTTTATATAAATGAATATCAAATTCGATTTCCTTTTTCTTTTTTTGGTTTCAGGAGTAGAATTTAGTGATTCAATAGCTTACATGAAATACTCGGTGCTCCACACAGCAAATGTTCTCCTTAATACCCATCACCCTTTTAGTCCATCCCTCACAGCAACCCTCAGTTCCCTATACTTAAGAGGCTTTTATGGTTTGCTTCCTTCTCTTTTTTCCCTTCCTCTATATGTTTTGCTTCTTAAATTACATATATCAGTGAAATCATACATTATTTGTATTTCTCTTACTGACTTATTTCATTAAGCATAATACTCTAGATCCTTCCATGTCACTGCAAATGGCAAGATTTTGTTCTTTGTGATGGCTGAGAAATATTCCATTGTATGTATGTATGTATGTATGTATGTGTGTATATGTGTATGGAAAAAACTCATAGTTTTTTTATCCGGTGCCACTTACAGCTCTGCCCACTAGAAAACTTTTTCATCTTAGTTATCTTTTAGGGCCTCCCCTGAATATGACAGCAGTACAGCTGCCATCTATTTTGGGCTTGTACCCCAGGTAATTCAACAACAAACCAATCTCGTGTTGCAGACTTTGAATCTGGAGTTCTCTCTTGTACAGCAAGAAGCGGATGCAGAATTGAATACAAGAGAGGCTAATGTCTGGGAGGAGACAAGAGCCCCAAACAGGGGTTTCATTTCTTTTTATTGAGTTTTCAGGGTTTTACATACGTGGTGAATGTGCAGAAGAAAACAATAAGATAATGGCCATTAATTTGTGTGTGTAAGAAGCAAAGGGCTTACAGGGTGAGTGGCGTTTGAAGTTGAGATTAAAGCACAATGATATACTGATGTGCCCAATGCCAGAAGGACAGTGTTTCTCTGTAGGTGATACAGCCAAGTAGCTGTTATCTCCATAGTTTAAGGTTGCTGGAGCATGCTGCCTCAAAGCTAACAAGGCACCCTTTTCACTCACTAACCTTGGGCACTTTCGCCCCCATAGTGGCTTGCCTCCTCTTACTGTTCTGGGATGCTTTCATCCTGTGGAGGCGGCTTTCTGCCCTAAGCCTTGTTTTACTTGATGACTAACCTTGGGTATTTTTGCCCTATGGCAGCTTTTGGCCTCTTTGCTTTGTCTAATGATTAGCCTTGGGTGCTTTGGCCCTGTGGTGGCTTTCCACCCTAAGCCTTGTTAACCCATTGGTGCAAGCATACAGAACTCTTAAACTTATTTCCCACAATCTCGGGCTTTTTCTAACTTTTTCCTATGGTCCTATGAGACCTCCCATTCAGCCATAGGTACAAGTGGAGGCGGGTAAAACCATGGTAGGTGCCATGGTCTTCTGGGCTATTCATGATCTACTTCTGCCTCCTACTCATAGTTTTTTTGTTTTGTTTTTATCTGGTTTGTCCCTGACCCTGGATCTATAGACTGCCATGGGGCCCTTGCAAATATGAAATTTGATAGGCCCGATAAAAACCGCCTAAAAACTAGAAGTTCTGAATACAGGACCTTTTGGTGTACCATGAGTTATGCAAATAATTCTCCACTGCAGATGAAATGGCCTTGCCCTCTAACTCTAGAGGATTTAAGTATAATTCTCCCATTGGGGCTTGCTATTGAACACATTATCCTTTCCTAACTCTGTCACGTCCCATACAGCAGGGACGTGGTTAGTATGTTCCAAGTATTGTACTGTGTTCTATACTTAAATTGTACATTTTTTTTTCCTATTCTAAGCCTTTCTCACATGTGGCCAACTTTTTTAGCTGGTATATTCCAAAGTGTGGACTCTATTGTGTCCAGAACCCAAAGAGTTGCCTAAGACACACTTATTATTTCCTTGTAATGAAGATATTAAATGAAGCAGTGCTTTGTTGTTGTTATTGTTGATGATTTTAGAAGGAATATCTAGGCATACTCCTCACCACTAAACATCTAAAAATTTGCTATAGTAGCAGGTACTTGAAATTTCATAGGATTAACCTTCCACCATCTGTTCTTAAGAAGACTTCTAGGATACTTGCCTTGCTTGCTGGACTTTCCCAGTCAGCCTAACGTGTTATTTTATTGTTATGTTATAATCAGTGTTATGGTTTGTGAGGTTTCTAAGTGACCATTATCTCTTTGTACCATATTCAGAGAAGATGGGGTGGGGAGTAGGAAAGTGACATAGCCCCACAACAGAACTGTAGGTGAAAATTGCTGTCTCTTCCAACTGAATGCACCATTTCTGATCCCCCCCCCATTTTTGTTAGAATATAAATAATAACGTATTTGCCAAATCAGTGGCTAAATCATGTAGCTCAGGCCACATTAGTCTGCTTTGGCAAAAATGCCTTTTCTTGGCACAGTGACTGAGACCAAAACTTACTATAGTCAATTCCTGATATGCATAGCAGTTAAGGTCTATAAAGTCACCATGAACACTGAATAAGTGATGCTAAACCATCACTCCTAGGAGAAATATAGGGTTCAGTTTCTGTGGCCTCTGGTCATGACATTTTTATCAACCAATAAATACATATTTTATGTGTATTTCTTTTTAAAGATAATGTATTTAATATATACTATTGACGCATTTATCTTGAACTCATAGCCAACAGCACTATAGTTCATACTTGAATGAAGCTTATCTAGCACATATATCTTCTCCATAAAGCATATCATTACATAGTCTTCTTTGTAGCTAGGAACACTAGACACTACTTTACCCCTATGCTTAGGGATTATTTTAAACAATGAAATCAAAAATTAAAAATATATATACAATACTAAATAAAGCACAAAAAGAATACTTATTACAGTATGAAAGCTAAAACAAGATAGTGTCATCTTATTAATTTTTTTAGGTTGATTAATTTATTTTGAAAGAGAGCACGCATATGCCAACAGGGGAGGGGCACAGAGAGAGGGAGAGAAGGAATCCCAAGCAGACTCCATGCTGTCAGTGCAGGATCCAACACGGGGCTCGATCTCACAAACTCTGAAATCATGACCTGAGCTGAAATCAGGATTTGGACACTTAACTGACTGAGCCACCCAGGTGCCCTGAGTGTCATCTTGCTTAAACTCAGCTAGTAACACATTTGTTGGCTGACGCAAATTTTTCACCATTCTGTGCATGTCCATAGATGACTACAAAAATGCCACAAGTATGAATTTTGGGGTTACAAATACATTTTAATGAAAAGACAAATTTGGAAATATGGAATGAATCCATGAATAATAAGAATCAACTGCCCCTTGTTGAGCTAAAAATATTCTTTACGAGGTAGCAGCCAACCATTTTTTCAGGGACCAGAAAGCCAAGTTAAACAGATATACAATAGGAATCACCTTTTCTCCATTCTTCAAATCAGTAATAATAGCACTACTCTTGTTTCTCATCTGATAGAATGTTAATTTTTTATTTATTGATGAAAATGGATTCTCAGATCTGAAAGTGGACTTAGGTTGAGGAATTGAGAAACAGATTCTGACTTTTTACAAGGATGATTTCTCACATTCTTTTGTAATTCCATTCTTGCTTTGTATGGTTTATAGATTTTAGGCAATAACCTGGTTGCTTGCTTACCTATTTTCCTTCTCTGAACTTCAAGCTATTCTAACCATCTCTACAACTCTTTGTGAGTCAGGCATCTTGGGTGTTGTTCTGATCATGCTCATTGTTACAGTCATTTTAGTCCCCTGACTTGTGGAAGTAAAATGCCACCACCTGGACCAAAACTTTGGAGTCTCATTATCCTTGTGACTTCCATTATGTTAAGCTCAATCAGTGTGTATTATTAGCTCTGGTTTTACTGAAGAGCCATCACTGGTATTCTTAGTGATGTGCTGTTCCTCTGATTAGCATATTCCTGATATCCTTGAAGAATAGTTTGACTCCTGGTCCCTCCTGTGGAGCATAATCTGCTTAATCTACTGGCCTCACACATTATTAAAAACAAACAAACAAACAAAACCTAATCATATAATAAAATTGAGTCTTTTAAAATGTAAAACCTCTGAAGTTTATTTGTAATTAATGTCAGGAGAAAATACTATTGGTCTTATAAACATTTAAATACATTTATTCTCCTCTAAAGAACATAAGTAATAAAACTCAAAGCAAAAATATATCTGGGTTAAGTGCAAATTTTCTTAGAAGCCGGGATTTGTGGCTCACAACAGATTGCATGAGAAATGCCTTGATCCTGTTCTTCACCTGTAGAAAGACCTTGGGAACAGGCAAAGGAGACCAGCTCTTTGATCTGGCTGAAAGCTCAATGGAGAAGCTGCTATGAAGTGACCACCTCCCACACTGATGCACCATAAAGTAATCACCTGTGATGTGGCTTGACCTAGGAAGAAGTTAGAGATTGATACACAGAGAGCAGAGCATCTTGGGCAACCAGTGAAGGACTCCTAGTGGTCACTAGAGTGGAACCCACCTTCTGGGTACATCAGAACGGTAGACACGGAATGAGGCAGGGATGGGCTTTAGTTGAGGGGTAAAAGAAGAGAAGATGTTTTGTCTCATATAATAATCCTACATTTCTTTTATGGTGACCACCACCAGTCAATAGATACGGTTCTTTGAGGAAAGACATTGTTCTCTAGTAACTTCCTGTTAAATTACAAATATCTCTTTAAAAGGAAATATTCCATTAGCAACTTCACATGAGATAGTTTAAAAAAAATTATTTCCCAAAAGAATTTGTCTGAGTATTAATAAAGCAGCCATGCATTTTGGGGTAGTAATGGAAAAAAAAAGACATTTATATTGTCAACCCCCTTCAAATATTACAATATGATTTACCATCATCTGCAACACAATAAGTAGATATCCTTGTCATGGAATCTAAAATATTCCCTAATCTAGACCTTGCTTACTTGTATGTTCTTTTTTTTATCACCTATTCCCCATTTATATGTCATTTAATTTTTATTTTTACTGTTTCCATTGCTTCAATCTGTCCCATCAGTTAACTGATACTGAGAGTCCTAATACTGCAAAAGAGATGCAAAATTACAAGGGCTGCCTCCATCAGATATTTTGCTGAGAATCACCCTAACGAAAATATATATATTATTTATAGTTAATGTCATGTAAATAATAAATAAGTATACATATACACACCCATCTATATATTGCTGCATAGACCCTGCACCCCATAGGAAAATGAAGTTAGCTCTAGAGTTCTCTCAGAAAATTACTTTTATAAATCATCAGAGAAAAAGATCCAGAAATTTTAACTGTTTGAGGTATTTACAATAAGCAGTAATACAAAAATAGAGTAAACTAAGTGATACACATTGTTAAAAATATTTTTTTCTTTTTTAAATTTTAAATTCTTTAATTGCATGTAAATATTTAAAGTTAGACTGAAGGAAATGGAGTCACCATTGATGTCTCCAGTGATGCTTCCTTCCAGTGCTCCTGAACCAATGTCAATATTTAAATGTTTGAAAAGTCATCTTTGAACAGAAGAAATTCTTCATATTAAAATAGTTTGTCTTTGGTGCAGCCTAAGAAATGACAGATATTTATTTCAGAATCTGCATACTAAAAACACCTCTTCATTTATAATGCAAGTTAATTTGCCACAAAGTCACTTAAGTAAAATTCAACTTCCATTTTCCGCATACTTTGCTTCTAATAATTGAGATAGTAACTATTTATTAAATGCCTTCTTTATTCTGAGACTTTATGTAAATTATCCCTAATTTTCACCCCTAGTTAAATATGATATCTTTATAAAAGAGTTGAGGGAACCCTTGATAAAAAAGGCTAGCTGACTCAGTAGCTACAAATATCTTCGGGTATATTGTTACAGGAAGAAGCTTTTCTGGGGAGTCAGTTGTCAAAGACTATACTAAAAGTAAACTTTAAGTATTTGCAAGGCATAAAACTTAAAAGCAAAGTTAAAAAAAAAGACCTAAAAATAAACACACAATTCCAGTAAAAGAGTACTGAACAAGAATGTGTGTGATATGTAGGAAAGGATGAACAAAAAGCAGATGTTAAAAGATACTATTGTGAAAGATGTTATTCTCTTATCCCAAGAATTTTCACACTTTCCTTTCTGAGAAAAACTAGAAATTTATATCAAAATCTCACATTACATTAATCATTAATTTTCCTCTTTAGTTTATTTGCTTTCGAGAAAGACAATGATTATTAAGCAGTTTTACAGATTTTAAATTAAAGGTACAAAAATACTTTAGACCATATAGGAATAAGTTAGATTATGGTGCGAATACTATAATCATATCTCAGTTTATTTATTGTTTCAGCTGAGTCACTGTACAGGAGAACAATGAAGGTATGACTATAAAAGGAATGTTACTTTAAAAATTAATAGTTAATCTGAGTGCTTATATATTTATGAGACATATTTGGGAAATCAGCTTATTCCACCAATAATAACTTTATAAATTATCATTTATAATACTAGGTTTAGAAATGTAAATGGATTTCCTTGACCCCCAAATACACTGTTAAATTAAGGTGTCATAGAAAAATAAAACATAAAATGTTACCTAGAAAGCTAATACACCCTTGCCAAGGCTAATAAACAGAATACTTTATCATGAGTGTAACTATCACTGGCCAAGAAAAGATCTGCAGGTGAAAGATGCATCACCATTAGTAGTTGGCTGTTTGAAGTTGTATTAATGCCACAGAGAAGTTTCATCCATGATTCTCATATAGCATATACCACATTACACAGTCAGTTAAAGCTCTCAAAATTATAAATACTACAACCTGGCCCACTGTAGTGGTTATTTTGAAAAGCATAGATGTTAAGAAAAAAAAATTAGGTGCTCAATAATGTCTTATGAGACTCTCATAGTGCTGGTCAAAGAAATAACTTTGCTCTGTCCCCGGAGGATAATTCCTTTTGTAAATGTCCATGTTCTGCAGGGGTTTTTGAGAGAAAAACTATACAAAGCATATAATGTGAAACAAAAGAAACAACAACAACAAAAAAATCTATTGCAAAGAGCTGAGATTGGAGAACCAAGGTCATTAGTACATAATTGTGAAAATCTAAAATAAATGCTTTCACATGAGCAGAAAAAGTAATGGCCTCCTTGCCAGAGCATTCTGTGGTTGCAAAATACTGCTTATTCCAAATTATGACTTACCAGCACTTTGAGGCTTAAATGGCCACTATAATTTTCATTCTATTCTATATCAGTGAATAACCATCTGTAATAAAAAATTACAGTAATGGTAGTAATGCCACAGATCTTGACATCACCATTAAAGTCTCACTTCAAATGTCACCATATCAAAGATGCCTTCTAAGATTGCTTAAACATAAATAGTTCTCATTATTTTTAGTTTTTGTCTAGCTCATTAGTCTCAGTGATTCACCACATAGTACCTAATCCTCTCTGAAATTACTATATTAATTTGATTATTTATTATCTAATCTCTGCTCTTAAATGCAAGATTAATGGGTACCTAGGGCTTTTAGTTCCAATGTTTATAGGGGTTAATAAAGGCGGGTGCTCAAGAAATTGTTCAATCAATAAATTACTCTTCATATTTATTTAGGTTGTGCTGTACTATAAGTGCAAAGTTAAGCATGTTATATAGCTTCTGTATTTCATTAGAGACCATTTTAATAATGCAAAAGTACCTTGCATAAGTCAATATTTTAGTTAAATCAGCTAATATCTTTCATGATAGCAAAGAGAAATTTGAAAAAAAATTACTTAGCACTCATTCAATGACTGTATGACAAAATGTGTTAATTGTCTTCTACATACTAGCTATACAAAGTTTTCATTTCACAGGTATTTTCTGACTCAATCCTCAGAACATCCATGTAAGGTCATTATTATGTCATTAATGTAGGGTAAGGGAAACAGAATTTAAAAAAAGATCCAACTAGTGAATGCACCAGTACAAGGCAAGAATCAATACTTAACAATTGTGAGACATCGTTCTATGTTTTGCTCTATATTTTATTTATTTATTTTTAATCCCTGTGTAATCAACATACATGGTTGTATTACCTTCAGGCATATAATATAGTGATTCAACAGTTGTATACATTACTCAGTGCTCATCACAGTAAGTGTGCTCTTAATTGCCTTAACCTATTTTACCCATCACTCCAACCACCTCCCATCTGGTAGCCACCAGTTTGTTCTCAATAGTTAAGATCTGTTTTTGTTTTATGGGTTTATCTCTTTTCTTCATTGTTTGTTTTGTTTCTTAAATTCCAAATATGAGTGAGATCTTTTGGTATTTGTCTTTCTCTGACTGACTGATTTCACACAGCATTTACTCTCTAGATTCATTCATGTTGTTGCAAATGGAACAATTCAATTCTTTTTTATAGCTGAGTAATATTCCAGTATGTCCACACGTGTGTGTGTGTGTGTGTGTGTGTGTGTGTGTGTGTATGTGTGTCTATCACATCTTATTTAAACATTCATCTATTTGTGGACTTTTAGGTTGCTTCCATATTTTCACGGTTATAAATAATGCTACAATAAACATAGGCTTGTATATATCTTCTCAAATTAGTGTTTTCATATTCTTTGGATAAATACCCAGTAGTGGAATTACTGGATCATATGGTAATTCTTGTTTTAATTTTTGAGGAACCTCCACACTGTTTTCTACAGTGGCTGCACAAGTTTTTATTCCCACCAACAGGGCACAAGGGTTGCTTTTTCTCCAAATCCTCACCAACACTTGTTTCTTATGTTTTGATTTTAGCCATTCTGACAGGTGTGAGGTGATAATGTCAATGTAGTTTTGTTTGCATTTTCCTGATAATCAGTGATGTTGAGCATATTTTCATGTCTGCTGGCCATCTGTGTGTTTTCTTTGGAGAAACGTCTATTCATGTCTTCTGCCCATTTTTCTAATTGGATCATTCGGTGGGTAGGGTTGAGTTGTGTAAGTTCTTTATATATTTTGGATACTAATCCCTTATCAGATATATTATTTGCAAATAACTTCTCCCATTCGGTAAGTTGTCTTTTAGCTTTGTTGATTGTTTCCTTTGCTGTGCAGAATCTTTTTACTTTGATGTAGTTCCAATAGCTTCTTTTTGCTTGTGATTCCCTTGCCTTAGGAGACATATCTAGAAAAATGTTGCTATGGCTGAAGTCTGAAAAATTACTGCCTGTGCCGTCTTCTAGGATTTTAATGATTTCATTTGTCACATTTAGGTCTTTAATCTATTTGAATTTATTTTTGTGTATGGCATAAGGAAGTGTTCCCATTTCATTCTTTTACTTGTTGCCATCCATTTTCTCAAACTTACTCAAACTTGTTGAAGAGACTGTCATTTTCTCAGTGCATATTCTTGCCTCCTTTGTCATAGATTAATTGACCGTATAATTGTAGGTTTATTTCTGGGCACCTTCTGTTGATCTAGGTGTCAGTTTTTTGTCAGTACCATACTGTTTTGATTACTAGATCTTTGTGGTATATTCTGAAATCTGGATTGTGATAGCTCCACTTTGGTTCTTCTGTTTCAAGATTGCTTTGGCTATTGGTATCTTGTGTGGTTCCATACAAATGTTAGGGTTATTCTAATTCTATAAAAAATGCTATTGGTATTTGATAGGGAATTCATGAAATCTGTGGATTGCTTTGAGTAGTATGGACATTTTAACAATATTGGTTCTCCCAGTCCATGAGCATTTGTTTGTATCATCTTCAATTTATTTCATCACTGTTTGATAGTTTTCAGAGTGCAGGTCTTTAACCTCCTTGGTTAAGTTTATTCCTCAGTATTTTGTTATTGTTGATGCAATTGTAAATGGGGTTATTATCTTAATTTCCTTTCTGATAATTCATTATTACAGTATAGAAATGCAACAAATTTCTGTATGCTGATTTTGTATCCTGAGGCTTTACTGAATTAATTTATCAGTTGTAGTAGTTTTTGGTGGAATCTTAGGGTTTTCTCTATATAATATTTTTTCATCTACAAATAGTGAATGTTTTACTTCTTACCAATTTAGATGCCTTATCTTTCTTTTTGTTTGATTGCTCCGTGTAGGACTCCCACTACTATGTTGAATAAAGGTGGGGTGAGTGAACATCTTTGTCTTGTTCCTGATCTTAGGGGAAAGGCTCTCAGTTTTTTACCATTGAATATGATGTCAGCTATGGGTAATATGGTCTTTATTATGTTGAGGTATGTTCCTTCTAAACCTACTTTGTTGATGGTTTTTATCATTAATAGATGGTTGTAATTTGTCAAATGTTTTTTCTGCATGTGTTCATGATCATATGGTTTCTATCCTTTCTCTAATTGATGTGTTGTACAATGTTGATTGATTTACAAATACTGAGTCATCCATGCATCCTGGGAAAAATCCCACTTGATTGTGGTGAATGATTTTTTTAATGTATTATTGGGTTTAATTTGCTAATATTTATTGAGGTATTTTACATGTATGCTAATCAGAGATATTAGCCTATAATTCTTTCTTGTAGTGTCTTCATCTAGTTTTGGTATCAGAATAATGCTGCCCTCATAGAATGAATTTGGAAGCTTTTGTTTCTCTCTCTCTTTTTTTTTTTTTTTTGGAATAGTTTGAGAAGAATAGGTATTAACTGCACTTTAAATGTTTGGTAGAATTCACCTGTGAAGCCATGTGGTCCTGGACTTTTTCTTTTCCTTTTTTTTCTTTTCTTTTTTTGATTGCTGACTCAATTTCATTCCTGGTAATCCTTCTACTCAAATTTTCTATTCCTGATTTCATTTTGGGAGGTTATATGTTTCTCGGAATTTATCCCCTTCTTCTAGGTTGTCCAATTTGTTGGCACATAATTTTTGACCATATAATTGTAGGTTTACAATATTTTTATAATATTCTCTTATAACTCCTTGCATTTCTGTGTGTCAGTAGTTATTTCCCCTCTTTTATGTCTGATTTGCTTTGTCTCAGCCCTGTCTTTCTCTCTTTTTCTTTCTTCCTTTCTACCTTTCTTTTTGATGATTCTGGGTAAAGGTTTATCAATTTTGTGGAACTTTTCAAAGAACCAGCTCCTGCTCTCATTGATCTGTTCTGCTGACTTTTTTTTTTTTTTTTTTTTTTTTTAGTTTGTCTTTCATTTATTTCTGCTCTAATCTTTATTATTTCCTTTATTCTACTGGTTTGGAGTTTTGTTTATTCTGCTTCTCCTAGTTCCATTAGGTATCAGATTAACTTGTTTATTTGATGTTTCTTACTTCTTGAGGTAGGCCTGTATTGCTGTGATAAACTCCTCTCTTAGAAGAGCTTTTTCTCCATCCCAAAGATTTTGGACTGTTGTTTTTTCATTTTCATTTGTCTCCAGGTATTTTTTTTTATTTTCCTTTTGATTTATTGGTTGACCCATTCATTGTTTATTGGCATGTTATTTAACCTCCACATATTTGTGTTCTTTACAGATTATTTCTTCTGGTTGATTTCTGTTTTCATGTTGTGTCCTAACCTATGCTTTGTTTTGGACAGTGTTTGATGTGCCCTTGAGAAGAATGTGTATTCCCCTATTTTAGGATGGAATATTGTGATTATATCTGTTAGATCCACCTTCTCCAGTGTGCCAATCAAACAACTGTTTGCTTCTTGATTTTCTGTTTGGATGATCTATCCATTGATGTAAGTGGGATGTTAAGGTCCCCTACCATTATTGTATGAGTATTGATTATTTTTTATGTTTGTTATTAGCTGCTTTATGTATTTGGGTGCTTTCAAGTTAGGTGCATAGATATCTACAATTATTATATTTCTTGTTGGATTATTCCCTTTATGATTACATAGTGTCTTTTATCTTTTGCTACAGCCTTTGTTTTAAAGTCTATTTTGTCTGATATAATTATTGATACCCTGGCTTTCTTTTCAGCTCCTTTGGCATGTGGAATGCTATACCATCCCTTCGCTTTCAATGTGCATCTGTCTTTAGTTCTGAAATGAGCCTCTTGTAGGCAGCATATATATGAGTTCTTGCTTTTTTATCCATTTTGTCACCCTAAGTCTTTTGATTAGAGCATATAGTCCATTTATATGCAAAGTGATTATGGATAGTCATATACTTATTCCCATTATTGTTTTATGGTTGTTTTTGTAGTTCTCTGTTCCTTTATTCTCTTGTTCTTTTTCTTGTGTTTATGGCTTTTGTGACATACTTGGATTCTTTACTCTTTATGTTTTGCACATTTATTACTTGTTTTTGATTTGTGGTTACCATATAATGTCATATGTATATAGCAATCAATATTAAGTTGATGGTCACTTAAGTTTGAACCCATTCTTGAATTCTCTCCCCTCCACATTTTAGGCGTATGGTGCCATACTTTTCATCATTTCATTTTGTGAATCCCTTGACTGATTTTTATAGATATACTTCATTGTACTGATTTTGGGCTTTCTACTTTTCTTACTCCTATATGTGTTCTTTCCTTTTCACTCAGAAAGTTCCCTTTAACATTCCTTATAGGGCTGGTTTAGTGGTCATTAATTCCTTTATCTTTTGTTTCAGAAACTCTTTATCTTGCCTTCTATTATGAATGATTTTCTTGCTGGATAGAATGTTCTTGGTAATAGATTAGTTTTTTCTTTCAACACTTTCTTTTTTTTTAATTTTTTTAAATGTTTATTCATTTTTCAGAGAGAGAGAGAAACAGAGTGAGAGCAGGGGGAGGGGAAGAGAGAGAGGGAGACACAGAATTTGAAGCAGGCTCCAAACGGCACAGAGCCTGACACAGGGCTCAAACCCACGAAATGTGAGATTATGACCTGAGCCAAAGTCAGAGGCTTAACTGAGCCATCCAGGCACACCTCTTTCAGCATTTTCAGTATATCAACACACTCCCTTATGGTCTACCAAATTTCTGCTGAAAAATCAGCTGATAGGCTTATGGTTTACCTCATATATAACTGTTTTCTTTCCTCTTAGTGCTTTTAAAACTCTTTATCACTACTTTGTGCCATTTTAATTATTATGAGTCTTGTTGTGGACCTCCTTGAGTTGACTTTGTTGGGGGCTCACTATGCCTCCTGGTTCTGGATTTCCGTTTCCTTCTCCAGATTCAGGAAGTTTTTAACTATTATTTCTTTAACTACATTTCTGCCCCTTTTTTTCCCCTCTTCTCCTTCTGGGATCCCTATAATAAGAATGTTTTTATGCTTGATGGTGTCACTAAGTTCCCTTAATCTATTTTCATATTTTATTTTTGTCTCTACTATCAGTTGTTTTCTATTCTTTTATTTCAGGTTTCTGACCCATTCTTCTGCTTCCTCTAGTCTACTATTTATTGCCACTGGTATACTTTTAATTTCAATTATTAAGTTCTTCATGTCTGGTTGTTTTCCATCTCCTTGTTGAGGGTCTCAATGAGATCCTTCACTCTTTTCTTAAATTGAGTCAGTATCTTTATGACCATTACTTTAAATTCTCTATGAGGCACATTACTTATCTCCAATTCATTTAGATCTCTTGCTGTTCTTTCATTTGGAACATATTCCTTTGTCTCCTCATTTTGTCTGACTCTCGTGTCTGTTTCTGTTTATCAGGAAATTCAACTATGTCTCCTACTTCTGAAAGTAGTGGCCTTGTATAGAAGAGGTCCTACAGTACCTTGCAGTGCACTATCCCCTATTCACCAGAATCTAGTGCTTCAGGGGTATCTTCTGTATGCCTTGTGTGCATCCTGGTGCTATTGCCGAGCCATGTTTGCCTTCATTCCAGTCATCTGCAATGTCTTTCTTTGCCTGTTGTGGGCGGGGATTGGTCCCTATGGTGTTAGTGAGCCAGTCTGGGGCTGACATGGGCTTGAGTTGAGCTGAGGCATTTTCCAGAGCTGTGGTCACACAGAATTGCAGAACACTCTCCTTGCATTGTCCCCTGAAAAACTTCTGCTGGTGAGTGGGTTCTATAGTCAGACTACCCATCTATCCCCAGTGCACTGCTAGAGTTGAAACAGAAATGGTGTGTGTGATTATCTTTAGAGCATTGTTGGCTTTTGTCAGTGCTGCTTGCTCACTGCTATGCTTGTGGTGCTGCTTTGGATGGATTCCTACTTAGGACATGTTGGAGGAGGTGGGTCTACAGGAGTACACAGGGAAGCACAGTGTTAGCAAAATTTGTCCTGGTATGCTATGGTCAGGACCTGTAGCTGTTTGAAGAAGTATTGAGAGTGGATTGGAGGGGATGGGTCCTCAGGGGAGTGTGGAGTGGGGCACACTGTTAGCAAGCTAGGTCAAGAATGTGCTGGTTCCCACAGGTAGGGAAGGGAAATGGCACCTGCCAGCTCTTTTGTTCTTAGAGAATTGTCTTAAAGAAACCTGCTCCTCCAACACATGTTCTGAGATTAGTACATAATTCTCCATTCCTTATACCCCAGGCATTTTTCAAACTGCTCTTTCTATGCTGTATCTCAATAGGTCTGTTTATTATGCTGTCTCTTTAAGGGTGGAGACTCAGTTTCCTATCACCCTCTGGCTTTCCTAGATCAGAGCCCACAGATTTGAAATTTCCAGGTGTTAAGCCTCACTGATGGTAAGAACTCAGGAAGATAAGTCCCTCTGTTTTTTGTTTTTGTTTTTTAATGTTTACTTATTTTTTAGAAAGAGAGCATGAACAGGGGAGCGACAGGGGTGGAGGTAGAGGATCTGAATGGGCTCTGTGCTGGCAGCAGAGAGCCCGATGCAGGGCTCAAACTCACAAACCATGAGATCATGACCTGAGCTGAAGTCAGACACTTAACCGCTTGAATCACCCAGATGCCCCAAGACCATTTGGTTTTTAAAGCCAAATGTTATGGGTATTTGTCTTCCCAGTGCAGGTCCCCCATGCCTGGCATGCCTGATGGGGGCATCTGTTCCTCTTCCCTTCCTTGTGCTAGCAGTGTCTTTCCCTCGTGGGGACAGTCTTTTGGGTTATTTTGGTTCTCAACCATGTCCCTGACCTTCCTACAGTTTTTGGTGTGGCTCTCTTCTCTTGACCAGCTGTGGAAAGTCTTTTCTGCCAGTCTGCTGGTTGTTTTCTGTGTTACTTACACTTATGTGTGTGTTAATCTGGGTGGACATGAGACAAGGTAAGCTGAGAATCTTCCTACTCTGCCATCTTCCCCGGAAGTTGCAAGACACTGTTCTTTATGCAACATCACAGGTGGATAACTAGGCATTTAGGTTATCTGGAAGGTCAGAACTGATAATTTAATCTTATATTTATATTGATTTATATTTGTATCTTAGAGTCAAACTAAAAAGAAATCATTGTCCCATAAATATCTCAAAAGTTTTGAAGTGCTTCAGAACTCTTAATGTGTTTTGAAACATAATGAGCTAATCTCTTATTTGGATTGAACAGGATTTCTCAGTATCTTAACAAGAGATTGACCAAGTATCATAAAGAACATCTTTGTTGATATTAAATAGCTCTTTTTTCTAGAAATCTTGCTTCATTTCTAGCATTCTAGCATACTCATTGTGATTCCATGAGCAGATTTAGTCTAGACTTAGTAAGATTCAGATGCAAGAATGTAGAAAACAATCTTCTTAATTCAAAATTTGTTTTAAGAGAACCAGTAGACCAAGAAGAAGGGTAAAAGAAGAATTGTTTTTATATTTACATACTTGCATGCACTGTTTACATTGTTCAGAAGTGCTGTAATCTATGCTGGAGACGGGGAGGCAACGAGGTATATGCAAACATGAAAATCGGCTGAAATGATAACTTTTATAATATTCTTTATGCTCCATGGGTTTGAAGAGGTAGAAAAAAGGAAGCATCTCTTTAAAGATATAAAAATCAACATTTGTCTTTATAGGGGTATGCTTAATGTAAGCAGAGGGTCCAGAAGATTCTGAATTTGTATTTTCTCTCATTGCACTATCATATTTTTAACTTTTAAAAATCAAAACAACAGCCCTACAAACTTTGAAAAAGTAGGGGAAACTTGCCTTCCTCGAGGGAAGTATTTGAACTCTATGGGGAATAAGGTTATCACGACACCACGCCAGTCCACAGACCAGAGAATGTTACAACAATTCAGAAAGGAAACTTCTGCATGAGTAGCTCAAAACCAATCAAATTTAATCACATCCAGGGCTACTTCTCTCCAAGGGGAGGAATAAGATTAAAATAGGGAAAGGACATCACTATGAGTTGACAAAGTGAAGTTATTTTCATAAGTCCTCACTCCCCCCCACCAATATTATTTATTTAGTAATTTAACAAATATGTGCTTACTTTTGTTAAGTATCTAACAAATTATGGTTTTAAATTTGCTTATCAATAAAAAAGCTAGAAAGTTATAAATGTCTGTATAAGGCAGACAGTATTAGGAGGATGCTGATTACTTCCAAGATCATATATTATAAATACCTGCCATATTTCAAAGAAAGCAAGAAAAAATATGAACTGAATTATTTTCTCATTCTGTAAGAAAGCCAGATTCTAGACATTTCCAGTGTCCTAATATATCCCAGAATCACATAATATTATTTATTTTATACACACACACACACACGCACACATATATATTTTTTTATATATGTATATATATAATCCCAGTCATTAAACTTTGGAACATAGACTGAAGGATGTTTGTCAAAGGTAAATGACCTCATACTTGTAACACCCCAGAAAACAACCAAATCCTAGCATTTACAGAATGCACTAGTGCTTTAGAATTAAGTTTCTGTTGACATAGCATAAATATCTATAGAGAAGAGGAAATATATCTATTCTGCATATAAAATGCTATTTTCTAGAGGTGTTTTTTATATCATGTAATACAACTGTATTTGTTTTAATGGAAATATTTTGTCATCTTTGCATTTTCACATCCTCATGTGTATGATGGTGATGAATCTCGAGCTACTTAGTTGTGTTATTCCAATGATCATTCATGATTCTTACGTGGATGATATATAATTATTATATAATATGTAATTATTATATAATATGTAATTATTATAAAATATTCAATTTTTTTTATCTTCATATTAATTAAACATAAAATAGCTCATCTTTCTCCTTGACAAGAGAAAAAAATGTTATGTAATTTTCACCCTCCCCGTTACCTTTAGCAAAGTTAAAGTGTATCTGTCAGTAGGTTCCGATTCTTAAGCAGGTGTAAGTGTGTGCCTGTATGTATAACATATAATGTTGTTGAAGGACTTATAAGGACTACATTAGTTATAAGAAGACAACTTCAATATTCCTGAAAATGGGAGAAAAGAATAAGTTAATAAAATTCAGTCAGATAAGTACAAGTATCACAGTGCACAAAGGGAAAATGTTTTATTAGTACATGTCTCAAAAGCCAAATCATTGCTCTCTGGTCTGTTTCAACACCATCTTTGTTACAGACTATTTCCTTCCTGGATTTGTAAGCACACCATCCCTCTGCCAGCTTCATTGGCACTATCGCCCCCACCTTAATCACAAGGGAAAGCTGTGTTTATGTGATTCCTCACAGTGTTGTCCAGCTCTTCCTACACAATTCTGCCATGTCACAGCAAGCTGCAATGACTGCTTTAACAAACAACCGTCTTTTTGCAATATAGAAGACTCATCTATATTTTCTGGAACAAAATATTAGCCCTAGCATTCGATAGCTCAATCTTCCATTCTTCCTAAAACACTTTCTTCATCTGGATCTAGGAGCAGCTCTTTGATTCTTCTCAGTTTTCTCTGAGGTTCCTCCTCCCAAGTCCATGACCTTAAGAGTGCCTCAGAATTCAGACCTTGTATTCCCCTTCTCTGTCTATACTTATTTCTGGGAGGATGGGAGAAGGGAGAGCTCATCCATCTAATGGCTTTAAATACTGTGTACTTGCCAATGATGCCCAGATTCATGTCTGTAGCACAAATTTCACTCAAACCACCAGACTCAACCATGACAACTCAGCACCTACGTTTTGGTCCTTTATATACAATTTATACTTAATATGTTCTAAACTGAACTTTTTTTTTTGTCTCTGATATCTTTTCCCCTGTCCATCTTCCTTATCTCTGTAATTGACATCACATCCTTCCATATGTGTTTAGGAGAAAAATCCTTGAAGCCATCCTTCATACTCCTCTTTATCTGATATTATACAGACAATCCCTCAGAAATTCTTCTTAACCTTAAAGAATATGTTGATTTCAATATTTCCTACCACAAGGTTTTTTCTTTACCATCATAGTCGAAGTCATCACTCTCTTACAAATTAATGTAACAAGTATCTACTATAATGTTCTAAAGAAACATGTTCAAATTGTTTAATGCAGTATTTAAATTACTTGACCACGAAGGTACTTTCTTTCATACCATCTATATTTTCATTGGAAACAGAGTATATTTTGGAAGACACTGCTATTAAAAATACTAGTCTCTCTTCTTTACTTCCCTTTAAGTAACTTATCTTTCACAGTTTTCAGTTTAGCTAAATTTTGCTTTTAATGCCCCTCCTTCCTGCTATAACTCAACAAGTCAAAAATCAGATATTACCCCTGTGTGGACATACAAGATTAGTGGCTACCTATACTTATCAACCTGAAACCTAAGTAGTTCTCTTGGTTAGCTCCTCTGTCAACAATCATGATGATGCTTTTAACATGTTTGATTGAGTTTGAGGCTTTTTATATTTAGCTCATATGATTGCCATTGCCAGCCAGCCTAAGCTCTAAATATTACTTTAATATGAATACTATTGAAAAATCATATTTGACTTCTTCACCACAAAATTCAAGTAACATTATAGCATTCTAAAAGGAGAAAGGGGGAACTAATTTAATTTCTTTTATTCTAATGGAAGAAAATAGAAATGCATGTGAATCCAAACAAATTGTTGAAGCAGATGAAACAAATGGTATATTATACCCTGCCACTCATATTATTTTATTGAAGTAATGAAATATTTTATTTCATTATATATATTTATCACATAATATTATATATAACATATTAAATATATATTAAATATATTACATTAATAATAAAATATAAATATAAAATAAAATATATATTTAACATATAATATTGTTGAAGTTGTCTTCTTATAACTAATGCAGTTCTTATAACACATCTAATACAATGGATCCTTTACCAGAAAATCTTTTTGGATTTAGGTGCTCAGTGGCATTATTCAATGAAATTTAAGTTTGATTTCTTTGGGGGAAGAAAGAAAACAATGATAGATCATTGGGAATATAAGTATCATTTTTATCATTTTTATTTTATGATCCCTCACTGTTTATAAAAGCAGTTGAGATTTTGACCACTTATCTACATGTTTATCTCTCTAATCGGACTATTCTTTCCTGGAATATAGTGATCATAACTTAGTAGTAGTTGCAACTCTATTGCATGGCTCAGTTCATGAAAAAGTATAATCACTGAATGAAATGCTACTGAAGGAGAGATTCAGACTTAAGAATTTACGAAGGAGTAAGAATAGAATAGAGAAATAGAATAGAGAAAGCTTCTAAAATTGCAACAAAAAAACAAAATTTACCATCAAGTTAATGATTTATTTTATCTATATGTTTAGGAAAAATAAAATATTTCATTCTATTTAAAATGAAATGTTACCATTCTTTTAAAAATCACTACATAGTGGGGTGCCTAGGTAGCTCAGTTGGTTGAACGTCCAACTTTGGCTCAGGTCATGATCTCACAGTTCGTGGGTTCGAGCCCTGCATTAGGCTCTGTGCTGACTGCTCAGAGCCTGGAGCCTGCTTCACATTCTGTGTCTCCTTCTGTCTCTGCCCCTTCCCCGCTCACGCTTTGTCTCACTCTTTCTCAAAAATAAATAAATGTAAAAAAAATTTTTTTAATAAAAATCACTACATAGTATCTAAATGTCAACTATGTTAGTGATTTTTTTAAAATAAATTACAAATATTTTATGAATTATTCTTCAGTTTTAGAGACTCATTTAGAAAATATATTTGATCAAAGAATCCAATCCTGGAATACTGATTGATTGGGAGAAATATGTTATAATTAATTACATTACATTACATACATTAATATATAATTAAATACATTATAATTAAGAAGGTCAATTTCTTGAGCGAGAATAAGAAAGCCTCTCCTATTTATAAGAAATCAGGGGGTGCCTGGGTGGCTCAGTTGGTTAAGCGGCCAACTTCGGCTCAGGTCATGATCTCATGGTCCGTGAGTTCAAGCCCCGCGTCGGGCTCTGTGCTGACAGCTCAGAGCCTGGAGCCTGTTTCAGATTCTGTGTCTCCCTCTCTCTGACCCTCCCCTGTTCATGCTCTGTCTCTCCCTGTCTCAAAAATAAATAAAATGTTAAAAAAAAATTAAAAAAAAAAAAGAAATCAGAATGACTATTTACAAAGCCAAAGAATATAGCCAAGTAAATTTGAAACTAGTGTGATATTTACCTTCATATCTTAAAATACAAATTAGAATGTGATTGAACTGAATGGCTTTTTAAATCTTCTAGTTTGTTGATTTTTACATATGAGAGTATTTCTTTTCACTCATCATAGTACTGGAGGTATGCTGCCTTAGAGCTTTAGTCACTCATGGATATAATGCTGAGTCCAAGAGGTCAGTGGTTCATAAAAGAGCCTCTATCTAGTCTGGCACAGTTCTGAGTATTTGGCAGGATTTATTTAAAATAGGTCCAAAATGGGAATAGCAGAGGCATTGCTGGCAGGAACATATATAGGGATGCTTGCCTTCTCTGTTCTTGGCTCTAGCTGGTGCTATTTAGCTATCATTTTATAAAAACACGAACACAAAGCTCAGTCATGGCTTTGTAAATGGAGAAAAAAGCCAAGCTAAAAATAGGCCATCATTTCATTGAGCCTCAGTCATGCAGTCTTACCTGGTGTGCATTTGTTGTTGACTGGCAGACTTCCTCAAAGTAAATGGTGGAGTTTTCCCGGCTTATCCTTTCATGTATAGATATCACTCAGACTATGATGTTTTATTCAATTCTAAGTGCTATGGACCAAAAATTTGCCTTGTAGCAGCACACTGAATGTCTCTCAGCTCTGGCCGTGGAATGCTTCACTCATGTCTAGGTAAAAAGAAAGTGAAATTTGTTTCCTTTCTTACATTTAATATATAATATTGTTGAATTTGTCTTCTTATGACTAAGGTAGTTCTTGTGATACATCTAATACAATGGATTCTTTACCAAAAAATCTTTTTGGATCTAGGTGCTCAGTGGGCATTATTCAATGAAATTTAAGTTTTATTTCTTTGGGGGAAGAAAGAAAACAATTATAGATAATTGGGAATATAACTATCTTTTTTTGCACCTAAACATGTTGAATACATAATCCGTTTTTCTTCTAGTAACTAACATATTTTTGGAAGTGAGTTTTGCTAGTCACATGAATTACAAGCAATATTTAGTATTGTTTTGTTTGCAATTTATTTCAATTATATTCTAGTCAAGGGGAGCACAGTAGGAGTGCTCGGTTGGTTAACCATCCAACTCTTGGTTTAGGCTCAGGTCATGATCTTGTGGTTCCTGAATTCGAGCCCCACATCGGGCTCTGGACTGGTGGTGTAGAGCCTGCTTGGGATTCTCTCTCTCCCTCTCTCTCTCTCTGCCCTTCCCCTGCTTGCTCTCTCTTTCTCTCTCAAAATAAATAAACTTTTTAAAAAGGGGGGAAGCACAACAAATATAAATTATTTTAATTTTTTATGTGATTATGTCACAAATACAGGGTTTTTAAATCTACCTTATTATCCAAAATGTCCCTAAATGATTAACAACTATTATATTAATGTAGTCACAGACACATTTAAAAAAAATAGTCTTACTGTCTCCAATTCCATGACTCTACCATCTTGAAGTAACCAATAATGTACATTTCATGTACATTCTTTGAAACATTTCTTTTTGCTCAAATAAATGTACTTGAAAATAAATTTTTGCATTTCTCTTTATAAAAATGGTATCAGCTAATTTGATATAATTAAGAATTGAATTTTGTTCACATTTGAAAAGTTTTTACTTTTCAAGTTTGCCCCTGTTTAATTTTTATTTTATTATATTTCAGCCAAAAGAATGGAATTCTTGATCATGAAGAGCAAGTTGGGAATTGTTGGATTTTCTTTTTTTCAGTTCTCTAGAATGGAAATGCTATCTCATTGATATTTTCATTGGGCTTCATCTTCACTGATTTGTCTAATTATCATTTTGCCTGCTCAAAGTTTCTCCTTGAGTGTCCCACAGACATGGTAATACTAAAATGCCCCAAACTGACTTTCTGTTATTTATTCCCTAAGCTGCTCTTCCTGTGGGTTTTTCGATTTCAGTTAGTATCAATTCTATCTTTCCTGTTCTTCAGGGCCAAACTCTTGGAATCATCTTCTACACCTCACACAGCAAATGATGCCATCACTACTTGAAAGATGTACCCAGTCTGTATTCAGATTTTCTCACCTCTAGCACTGCCACTACCTGATTCCCAGTCATCATCTTTTTCTCTACCTGGAAGGTAACAGTTGTCACATAACTGGTCTCCTTCTTCAGCCCTTTCCTTCTACAATTTATTCTGAAGGGTGAAATAATGATATTCACTTTTAAAACCTTTCCCCCATTATAGTCTCATGTAAAAAGTAAATCTTTACTTTGGTCTATAAGCTCCTGCAGGATCTGGCATGTTTTTCCTTCTCTTCTGTCATTTTCCAGTATTCCTCTCCCAATTTACTTACATCTTCTGTTTTCTTGGATGTCCAAGGACATACTGTAGATACCTCTGCTTTAGGGCTTTCTCCCTGCTCTGCCTAATCCTCTCTACTTAGAATGCTCATTCCTAAGTTATCATTGGTTCTTCATTCTGTTGTTGTTATTGATTATTATTATTATTATTATTATTATATTTTGGTCTTTTCTTAAACATCACCATCAAAGTGAAACCTTATGTGTACATTTTACTTAAATTGCAAAATACCCTTTGGTATGTTTGGTATGTTCTTGATCTGTTTATTTTCCTCCATAGAACTTATCATCAGCTAACACATTACATATTTGACTGACTGACTGATATATTTATTTATCTTTCATCCTAACATATTGTCTTGCATCACATTCCTCCAGGGTTCACATTATTTATCCCTTCATGGCAAACTCATCTTTCTCCATCTAAATTTTTCCCCTCTCTCTTCTGATAATAATATGTTAGTAGTTACTTTACTGTTCAGTAAGAATTTGTTTGGGTATGGGACAAATCCCACATGAATAGGACATAGTGTGGTGTAGTCGAAAAAGCACAGGATTGGGAGTCAGATGACATACATTCATTTCTGGCCTTCACTATTCAATAAATTAATTGTGGGATTATAAACCAATATTTTAATCTCTAGGCTAAGTCCAAATATGAGAGAAAAAGGCAACATGATCTCTAATGTCTTTTCTGGTGCTAATACTTTGCAATTTTAAACTGTATCGGTTAAATAATGTGGTATCAGTTGAGAGTTGGATGCTATGTCATGAGATACAATGATGTAGACACATCAGGATGACTCATGAAAACTTCACTAATGTGGCAAGCCCCTGACTATCCATAGAGTTTATGTACCACCCTCTAAAGTATATATCCTTACCAAGGCCTCCAATATGTTTGTCAATTCCTAATTATTCAGTTTGTTTAACATAGTATCATTAATACAATTGACAATTTTGATATTCAGTAGAGTGTTCTGGTTGTCCAGATTCCTTGGAATTACATTAGAGGAGAGGAAGATAGAGTGGATATATGGCTCTGGAACCACTAATTGTTTTAAGTTTGTGGTAGTTCACTGTTCAGCCACAATGATTTATTTGTTTTCTGGTGGAGTCTAGATAGCGAATTATAGGGCAGGAACCATCATCCTTCAGTTTTTAAGTCTTTGAGAGATTGTAATTCCTGCCATTTACCTCCCGTCTCCCAGCATAACTATCATCCTAAGGTAAGCAGTATCATTTCGCAAAAAGGCAAAAAGAGGGGAAGGGGAGTAGTTTCAGAGATTTTTGCCTGGCCTTTCCACTTACAGTGTCTATTACACCACTGCTCAAGGAGTGAGTATGAACGTTCTGCCAACTAGCAAGTATGTTCATAATAATCATGTATCATGGGCCTGAGGAAACAACCACTGGTTAGGTCCATGGACCTAATAGACAAACTAAGACAAATCTTGATCCCAAGATTTCATGTGTTACCTTGTCTACTAATTATTTCCGTTTTAATGAAAGGTCATGGTGGAACTCTTGGTCCTTCAGTATCAATTCAGACCTCATGTCCAATAATCATTGAAAGGTTTGGTACTCTGTTCTCCCAGTGAACAATTTCCCAAATATATTAATCAGGATTCTCCAGTTTCCCAAATGTATTCATGAGAGAGAGAGAGAGAGAGAGAGAGAGAGAGAGAGAAACTGATTTAAAGGAATGGCAATTGGTGTATGTGATTATGGAGGCTGGCAAGTCCAAAATCTGCAGGGTAGGCTAGCAAGCTGACAACTCAGAGAAGAGCTAGTGTTGCAGTTCAAGTCCAAAGACTGTCTGCTGGCAGAATTCCCTCTTCTTCCAGGAGATCAGTCTTTTTCTGTCAAGACATTTGACTGATTCCTTTGGGCTGCAACTAATCCACCCAAATTATGGAGGATAATCTGCTTTCCTCAAAGTCTACTGATTTAAATGTTAATCTTATCTAAAAAACAACTTCACAGAAACATTTAGAGTAATGTTGTACCATATATCTGGCTACTGTGGCCTAACCAAGTGAACTCATAGAATTAACCATCTCATCAAGTAAATAGGTCCCATTTGGAAAGGACTGAGAGATTACTATTGAATATACTTACTGTTAAATTGTAGGGTACTTCCTTATCAAGATATGCTCTTCCATTTAAAGACTTAATGGTTTGAGAACTGGCTCAGCTTCCTGGTCATGCATCCCTGATTTCTTTTGATTGCATGCATTTAGCAATACAGTTGGCAGCTGCACATCTCTCTTGCCTCTAGGAATACCTTGTGCAATTAAGCAGTGCCGTTATTGTCTACAGATCACACATCCATGACAGCCCCTCTGATCTTGCTGCTCATTATAATAAATGTACCAACTGTAATTCTGATGTTTAAGCAATAGCACCTGGATTCTATAACTTTGAGATTCTACCATTATAGTCAGAGAGCCTATTGTAATCTCCTACTGTTAACCCTGCCATGCAGAATATAGCCATCCCTGAGCTTCTGAATTTTGCTAGTGCCATCTTACCATATCATCCCTTATTGCGTTGGTACACCGACTTTCCTTCAGAATTTCTGCAGAACATAGCTGGTTGATTTTCAGGCTTCCTATTTTACCATTTTACCCACCTCTCGACCTTTTGACTTGTTTTCCCTGCTATTTAATATTGTATTTCTAGACTTGTTCATTCATTTAGTGCAGGCCATCAGTTTTCCCAATCTTTATAGAGACATCCTATCAGTATGTTAACATTTTCTCTCATGGTCCTTTCCAAGGACCATGTCAAGGAATTCTAAGTTGGCAGAATTTTTCATTGATCATTTTAACAACATTCTTCCACTGTCTTCTTGCTTCTATCACTTCATGTAATTCAGCTATCAGTCTTATATTTTCCCTATAAAAGTATTTTTTTCCTTTTCCTAGCTACTTTTAATTTGTTGTTTGTAATGTTTTTCAATCTTCTTAAATATTCCCTCAGATTTTAAAATGATCAAAATGTGGATAATATGGAAAGTTTTTCTTCTAACTCACTAATTTTAATTTTGATTTGGGGAAGATTCCTTTGTAATATTTATTTTTAATTTTTTTAATGTTTATTTTTGAGAGAGAAATAGAGACAGAGTGTGAGTGGGGGAGGGGCAGAGAGAGGAGGAGACACAGAATCCCAAGTAGGCTCCAGGCTCTGAACTGTCATCACAGAGCCCAACACAAGGCTCAAACTCACCAACTGTGAGTTTATGACCTGAGCCCAAGTTGGATGCTTAACCAACTGAGCCACCCAGGTGCCCCTCTTTTGTATTGTTTAATATCTGTTTGTTTGTTTGTCTGTTTTTTGGTAGTGGCTTATTCTAATTTTTCAATTCAATATTTTAAATACCTTAATGTAGTTATTTTATAGATTATTAATTACATTATCTGAAGTTCTTGAAATTCTAATCTTGCTGTTTTTAGTGTCTGATCACTCTCATTGTATCTACAATATCTAAAATCCCAGTTTCTTCTTTATTAGACTGATACATCCCTTTGGACACCAGCTCCTTCTTAACTTCTTATGATTTTTATTTCACTCATTGTTTTGATTCCCAGGGAGTTCTATATTATTGCTAGCTTAGCTAAATTTTTTAAAAAAATAAGCATTTATGCCTTATCAAAAATTTTGTCATGTTTTGACATGGAAGATTTTTGAAATAGGAAGATTTTAATTTTAGATAGCCTTTTATAACTTCTGAGAATAATGCAAGTTGTTTTTTCTTAACTCTTCAATAAAATTTTTATATATTTCCATTTCAACACATATAGGTCTATTCTATTTGAAAACTACACTATTTTTCATTTTTAGTGTACTTTGTTCCACGATATCCACTACTTAGGCAGTCTTCATTTATCATTTTCCTATAGTAAACATTGCTGCAATAAATCCCATTAATATATCTTTATGGATTAGAACTTTTATGTTCTTTATGAATCTCTAAAAATAGGATTTCTGGATTATAGAAAGTGGGCATTTTAAATTTAACATACTAAATGATTAAATGGATATTATTTTATTAATCTTCTCTTGGTTTCAGCTTTAGGATTCTGTCATAATTGCTTCTTTCCAGAAACAGTGTATCAGTACAGTCATAGACACAGAGAAAAACATACTATGGAATACAGAGCATGAATCAGCCATGCTGTTTTATACAGAAGAAGAAGGAGAAGGAGAGGGAGGAGGAAAATTCCAGCAATTTTAGTACGATAGAGTTGTATAAAATATTGAATTTGTCAATTAAGTCTTAGACATGACACAAAAGCATGAGAAAAAAATGAATCGGTAAATTGGACTTCATCAAAATAAAAAAACTATGTGCATCACAGGATTGCACTATCACAAATGTGACTTGACAGTTCATAGAACTGCAAAAATATTTGCAAGTCATGTATCTGATAGGGATTGAGTATCCAAAATATATGATGAACATTTACAACTCAATAACAAAAAGACAACCCACATTAAAGATGAACAAAGAATTGAGTGGAAATTTCCCCAAAGAAGATGTACAAGTGCCAACAGGATATCAGAAGATGATTAGTCCTTAGATAAATACAAATCAAAACCCACAATAAGATACTATTTCATATTTCCTAGAATAGCTATAATAATAATATTAAGAAATGGATAATAATGGATATTTATATGAAAGTATAGAAATTTGAACTCTTGTGCATTGCTGATGGAAATGTATAATGGTATAGCCATTGTGGAAACAGATTGGTGGTTCCTCAGGCAGCTAAGCATAAAATAAACTTATGACCCAGAAATTCTACTTTTTAGCTATATACCTAAAATAATTTAAACCAGGTGCAAGTACTTATACATGCATGGAAATAGCAGCACTATTCACACATAGCCAAAAAGTGGAAAGAACCCCAATTCTCTATCATTGGAGAAATGGATAAACAAAATATGGTATATTTACACGATGGAATATTATTCAGCCATAAAGAGGAATGAAGTACTGACACATGTTTTATGAACTCAAAAATATGCTAAGTGAAATAAGCCAGACAAAAGGCCGTGTATTATATAGGGGCATGCATATAAAATATGCAGGATATTTAGGTCCATAAAGACAGAAAGCGGGAGGGAGGGTGAGTATGAAAAACTAATGAAATCAAAAGCAGGTGGTTTGAGAACATGAATAAAATTGATAACATCTGGGCAGATAGATCAGGAAAACATTAGCAAAACACAAAATACCAGTCTCTTTAATTAGAGGTGGTAGCATTACAGATTCTGTAGATATTAAAAGTATAAGAAGATATTGAGAACAACTTCATGTCGATAAATTTGACAACTGAAATGAAATCAATAAATCCCCAAAAGGATGTAAACTAGCAACAGTCATTCAGAAAGAAATAATCTGGGCTTAATCTCTATGAAATAATTTATTTCATTGTACATTTTTTTAACATCTATTTAATTTTGAGACAGAGAGAGACAGAGCATGAACGGGGGAGGGTCAGAGAGAGAGGGAGACCCAGAATCTGAAACAGGTTCCAGGCTCTGAGCTGTCAGCACAGAGCCCAATGCGGGGCTCGAACTCACAGACCGCAAGATCATGACCTGAGCTGAAGTTGGACGCTTAACTAACTGACTGAGCCACCCAGGCGCTCCTGAAATAATTTATTTCATTTTAAAAACCTCCCCACAAGGAAAACTCTAGGTACAGATGGTTTCCACAATTTTAAGGCAACTAAAAAAGAGAGAATAATTCCCATGTTATTCTGTGAGACCATAATACCAAAACCAGATAAAGATACTACAAGAAAATACTTTTCAAAAGTTTAGCAAATGGAACTCAACGTTATATAAAAAGAATACTATAAATACAATTAAGTGTAGTTTATCCCAGAAATGAAAGTTTGATTTGAAGTCCAAAAAAAAAAATCTTATAGCAAGATACATTTACAAATTACAAAAGCAAAGCTATATAAACATGTTAATTTATGTAGAAAAAGCATGTAAAAAAACCCAAAGTCCATTCCTGATTTAAAAACAAAAACAAAAACAAAAAAAAACATTTAGCCAAGTAAGAAGAGTGGAGAACTTCCTTCTCTGCTAAATGACTTCTATAAACAAACAAACAAATAAAACTTATAGTTAACATCATACTTAATGGTGCAACAATGAATATTCCCACCCAGAAACAAATCAAGGATGTCTGTTCCTACCATTGCTATTCAACGTTATACTGGCTGGCTTTGTCAGTGCTATCAGGCAACAAAATAAATTTTAAAATATCCATATTGAAAAGAAGGAAATGTGTTTATTCATGTGCAAAATGATCATTAAAGTCTGTTGGAAATCTATAAAAGATTACTAGAATTAGTAAGTGAATATATAAAAATTATACAAGTTAATACATAAAATCCATTATGTCTTTATACTTTAGCAAGAACAAAAGATTCATATTAAAAGTAATTACATTTACAAGAGTACAAAAGTATATGGAGTATTTAGAACTCCATTATGACAAAAGATATGAAAGACTGAATGCTGAAAATTATAAAAACATTGCTAAAGGAAATTAAAGACCTAAATAAATAGTGATATATACATATTTATGGATGAGAGGACACAATAACTAAGATGTAACTTCTCCTGAGATTGATCTATAGATTCAATGCAATTTCACTCAAATTAAGAGACTTTTTGTTGCAAACTCTTAAACTGAATCTAAAATTCATACAGAGAAGCTAAGTATACATAGTAGTTAAAACAACTTTGAAAATTAAAAAAACAAAGGTGGAGAACTAGTATTACCTGCTTTAAAGATTTAATGTAAAGCTGCAGCATTTAAGATAGTGTGATGCTGGTACAAAGATAGATACATGATAGATAGATAGATAGATCGATAGATATAGATGGATAAATAGAACAGAATCATATGCATATATGATCAACTGAATTTAAGCAAAGGAATAAAGGCAATTTGATAGAGAAATGAGTCTTAAAATATATTGCTGAAATAATTGGTTTATGCAATTGAATATACAAGAAAAAAAGATACTTGGTATATTCCTGACATCATATTCATCAACTAATATATTTCAAAATAAATCTTATACCTAAATGGAAAACTAAAGTTATAGGAGTAAAATAAAAGCGTATATGGAATGTTCACAGCACAACAAACCCTGAGAACAGCCCATGTCTACCAGTAGCTAAATAGATAAATGAACTATCATATATGTACACAATGGAATGCTAGTCAGTAATGAAAATAATGAACTATTGATACAATCTACAACATGGATCTATTTCTCAAGTTAATTATGCTGATTGAAAGAAGCAAGACAAAAGAATGCATATGTATGATTCTATTAAATCAGTGTCTAGGAAATGTAAAATAATCTATAGGAACAGAAAACAAATCAGAAATTGCCTAGGAATGGGGTGGGATATAATTCTAGGGAAGGATTGTAGAGGTTCATGAGGAAACTTTGGAAAATGGATATGTTCATTATCTTAACTGTGGTGATGTTTTTATGGTTAGATGTACTTGTCAATACTTAACAAATTTTATATTTTAAATATGTAGAATTTATATAAATTAAATCTCCATAAACTATTAAAATTGGAACAAATTTGATGTTTGGAGTCTCACAGGTTTTGAACTCTAGATTTTGGTATGTAAAGAAAGATGATAAGGCTATGATTACAGGGTGGGGAATGGTACATGTAAATAAATGCTTGAGGAATTTTTACCAAATTGGGTCATATAAGGCATATTATGTTTTAACTGTGAGCACTTCTAAATAGGTCATTTGTTAGAAAAAATACAGATATCAGATATGCTATAGATTTTGGCTTATGTAGTATAGGTTGATCAGTTTGGAGAAAATAGGGGATGTATGGATAGATGGATGGATGGATGGATGGATGGATGGATGGATAAATCCATAGCTGAATATAGGAATGGGGGAAATATGTTATAAGTAGCTAGATAAATGAATCAATAAATGCACACTTTAGTCTAACCTTGAAGTTTACATTTTTGGGTATTTATGTAATCCAGGTTAAACTGAATACTTTTTCAAATTCTTTTGTCATGCCAGCAGGAAAAAAAAAAAATCACCATATGGATGGATTCTTAAGCACAGGGGAGTCTCATTTGCAACTGATAACCCACAAGAGAAATGAAAATGTGATTAAGCTAACCATGTACAACACCATTCTGTTTTTATCTTCCTACACATTACCTTTCCCGCAAAAAGAATTTTTTTTAAATGATGCTATTACTTTAATAGCTTCTATTTGCATTCTGAATTTTCATTGTGCCAGTTATCCGATTCCACTTATATGATGAAATTTGTGGGCCTCATGGCTATTTTAATGTGATGCCTTTTATAATGTAATTGAGAGAAGTCTCCAATGAATAAAATAAATGGTTTCAGAGGGTTCTTAAGCCCTCAACAGACATCAGCTAAAATGTTAAGAGTGCCTCCAAATCCCAATGGTGTTATATTTTCTAACCATGAAAGAAATGTCATTATTGTAAATTCCCAGCTTTTGTCTGAAAATCTTGTACTAGATCCCTTGAGCACCAGTTCAGTTAATTAATTCAAACAATTTCGTCTCTAATCTCTAAAACATTTTCATATTTAAGACAATAAATGAGGTACTTAAGGGGTTCACTCATTGTTGGTCATTAATATGCCAGGGAATTAGAAAAATTACGCTAGTCTTTAGTGACATGAATAATGTCTTTTTTTTTTTTTTTTCCTTCCAATGGTTCTGACCTGGACAAGGTTAAAAGCATGGTTTCTCTGCAACTGAATTTAAGATAATCCTATTTTCCACTTGCTTTGGTTTTAACACATATATCCAAATTCTCTTCCTTTTCTTTCAGCAATAAATTTAATACAGAGTTGGATAGGTTATACCAATTTAAAGATTAAATTAGTTAATAATAACTTTGAAATTAGTGATTAGTTTAGAAGAAGAAGAATTGCATTTTCCTTGAACCAGTACATAAGGTTAATGTAGTTGATAATGTGATGGGTCCAGTAACTTTGACACTAATTGGCGATTGTGTTACATGTTAAGATAAGGAGTCAGCATGAACAAATTCTCATGAGATTTGCAGGAAGCCAAAGCTATTTGTTCAGAAACCTACTTTTTTCCATTTGAACGATTGGTTTAATTTCATAAAAGGTTGGAATGTGACCTTCAGGATAAAATTTCATAGCATTTTATGCCATTGACTCTGGATTATCAAGCTGAAACAAGGCATAGGAAACAACTTTTCTGCAAGGTACAACCAGCTATCTAATTTGTCAGTATGTGAGTCTAATTGTTCAATTTCCTAAATTGACTGTCTCTAGCAGGGGGAAAGTGTTAGATGAAAAGAACACCAGGCTTGTAATTGTTTACAGTGTTTTCTGTTTATATAGCTCTTACCCCCCAAATCTTCTAAATAATTTTAGAACCATTATAAATCTAATTTCTTAATGTAAACACACACACAGTTTGCACATACATTCTTCTATGTGTGATTTTCAAGAGTTGAAGAAGATTCTAGATGTTTGAAGGTAAGGTAGCAGAATTATGCATAGCAAATTGCCCATAAGATAATAAGGCAGAGGGGCACCTGGGTGGCTCCGTCGGTTGAGCAACTGACTTTGGCTCGGGTCATGATCTCGCGGTTTGTAAGTTGGAGCCCCACATCGTGTTCACTGCTGTCAGTGTGGAACTTGCTTTGGGTCCTCTGTTCCATTCCCTCTCTGCCCGCCCCCCCGATCACACTCTCTCTCTCAAAAATAAACATCAAAAAAAAAAAAAAAAAGATAATCAGGCAGAGAAGAGCCAATTTCTACAAATTCTAACGTGGGAATGTATCTATTGTGCCATCAGTCTTGTCTTTGGCAGTCAGTTGAAAGCAACAATGTTTCAACTCAAACACAAGGTCCCTATTGTATATATTTTTTTAATTTTTTAATGTTTATTTATTTTGATAGAGAGACAGAGCACAGTGGGGGAGGGTGAGACAAAGAGGGACACACAAAATCCGAAGCGGGCTCCAGGATCCAAACTGTCAGACCAGAGCCCTACTACACAGGGCTGGAACTCACGAACCATAACACCATGACCAGAGCCGAAGTTGGACGCCTAACCGACTGAGCCACCCAGGTGCCCCCCTATTGTATTTTTTATTTGTAATTTTTTATTTTATTTTTTAAATTTATTTATTTATTTAGAGAGAGGGAAAGAGAAAGAGAGAGAGAGAGAGTGCACAGGCAAGCAGGGAAGGGGCAGAGAGAGGGAGAGAGAAATTTCCAAGCAGGGTCTGTGAGCTGTTAGCACAGAGCCTGATATGGGGCTTGATCTATTCAACCGTGAGTTCATGACCTGAGCCGAAAGCAAGAGTTGGATAATTAACCGACTGAGCCACCCAGGCACCCCTCAGGTATGTTTTTTTTTTAAAGGTTTATTCATTTATGTTAGGCACAGATCAGTATTTTCCTAATCAAACTGTTAACATATGACATCGAAAATGTATAATTTATTTCTTTATTTGAAACATTCACTCACCTATATATCATCTATATAATAATCAACATTTTCATAGTGAAAAGCATGTTTAGGCAAAACAGTGATATAGGCGGATGCTATAAATATATTGTTTAACCTGTTACTAATTACATAATTGAACCGTCTTATTTAACAATATTACATTATAAGTCACAACTTTTCAAAAATTATTGGAAGTGTTAAGGATGAAAATTTTTTTCCTTATTCTTCTTCACTCTTTGGCTGGTATAATAATCAAATTAACAAAGGACACAATTACAGAAGAAAAAAACAAATTTAATTACATTCATATGGGGCCCCAAAGAATATTAGATACCCAGGCATTGAAGGTCTATGTGCAATTCTTTTTCTAATGTGGTATTCTGAGCTAAGGAGATGGCAGGTAGTAGGGTCTGAGACTTGGAAGGGGAGGATAATAATTCTCAGGAAAACTAGAAGAACAAATGTTTGGTAAACAAATATTTGTCATGCTATACAAAGACAATGTGAAACAAAAAGGAATTTGGTCTCCAGGCCCTGCTGAGCCTCCCTACCCCCACCCCAGTTTATCACACCTAGCCCATATTCTTCGTACTTATCTCTGGTGATTGTTTTCTTCCTGGGTTAGGCCCTCCATCTAAATTCTTTTTTTGTTGTTGTTTTTCAGTTATTTATCTATTTGAGAGAGACAGAGACAGTAGCGCAGGGGAGGTGCAGAGGCAGGGAGAGAGAGAGAGAATCCTAAGCAGGCTTCTTACAGTGCAGAGCCTGATGTGGGGCTAAACCCACAAACTATGAGAACATGACTTGAACCAAAACCAAGAGTTGGGTGCTTAACTAACTGAGCCACCCACATGCCCCCCCCCCCATCTAAATTCTTGTAAGCAGTTAATGGAGAGGTAAAGGTGTCACTTGAATCTGCTGGGTCTTGATTGCCTTCAGCACAAAATATCTTACATGCTAGGGCATGTGGGTGGCTCAGTTGGTTGAGTGGGGACTTTGGCTCAGGTCATGATCTCACAGTTCCTGAGTTTGAGCCCTGCATCAGGCTTGCTGCTGTCAGCATGGAGCCTGCTTCAGATCCTCTGTCCCCTTTTCTCCTCCCCTGAACTCTCTCTCTCAAAAAATAATAATAATAAAAAAAGTACTCCACATGCCAAAATGGTACTTTTTGGGAAGACTTGCTCTGAATCCCTTTACATTGTTTATCTTCACTATGTATATTTTTTTTATAACTTTCAGAGCTGAGACAAATGCAAGGATATTGTTCATATTTTCCATTTTCAAACAGGTTTTTACATTTAAATAATTATTTTAGAGAGATTCTTTTCTTTTAGTCACTAAAATGAAGATCAGGGCTAATACGGTTTCAATATTAAAAACTAGAGATGTTTTCCCAATAACTGAAATAAATTGAATATATACAAATTAAAACATAATTAAAGGAAATCTACTGAAAGGTAATCTTTAAGGGAATCTACTTAAAGGAAATATTTGAATAACTTTAAAAATAATGCATCTAATTATTCTTTGTTCAAGCTCCTATGTAAATCCAGGTATTTAAAATAAATATTTTCTTAAATATTATTCAAATAGGTTTAGCAAAAAAATTTGCATTAAGATCGATGAGCATTGAAGACGATGTTTATGACAGCTTAAAATGTTTTGTGTTGATTTAGAGAAAACAGAACACATCTGAATTATAAGGTGCCTGTTGGTAGCTGTGTTACCCAATCTGAGCAAACTGTAATTTTTCATCTTATTTCTGCTTTTTTCTCCTCAGTTCAGAGACTGTTTTATTCTAAAATTGACAATAAAAGAGAACAATGGGATGTTCAGGGAGACTAACAACTTTTAAATAATGTAAGGAGACTCTTAAAAACTGAGAACAAACTGAAGGTTGATGGGGGGTGGGAGGGAGGGGAGGGTGGGTGATGAGTATCGAGGAGGGCACCTTTTGGGATGAGCACTGGGTGTTGTATGGAAACCAATTTGACAATAAACTTCATATATGAAAAAAAATTAAAAAATTAAATTAAATTAAATTAAAAAAATAATGTAAAGAGAAAAATAAAAATATAAAAAATAAATAAAAATATGGTATATGGGAATACTTTCTAAAGGTTTTATTGGTAGGGGAGATCATCAAAATTTATTTGAACATATTTGAATATATTATTATTCAATAACAAATAGTTAATTAGACTAATTTCCTTAAATATTCAGTTTATATATTTTAGTAATTCTGTATATAATTCTTATTACTTTTAATTTCAAGTTAATTCTTAGTGCCACTTGTCTAAAATACACAAATCTATAAGAAAACCATAAATAATCTTGCTACTACCTCCCTTACCATCCTAACCCCCACTTTTTAAGTGATTTTAACTTAATATAACAGAGCAGATAAAGTAAATATATTGTATTCAACCATTGTCTTGTTTTTTATTTTAATAGATTTTCAGGAGTTGAGTTGTTAGCTCAAAATATAAGATGGTTTCTAATGTTAATAGATGATGCCAGAATCATTCTCAATAAAATTGTAATAATTCACAGTATGCCTTGCAATGGTCAGAACTATTTCTTTTCCCCATTTTCCTGATTTTATTACACTAGTAAATGGTATTGAACATCGTGTTTTGTTTGTGTGTAGTTTTTTGTTGTTGTTTTTGTTGTGTTTTGTTTTACTCTTGTGTGAGAAAATAATGTTCTTTTATTGTTAGATTTATCTCCTTTTTTTAAAAAAAAACCTAGTGAGGTATTTTTTCTTAAATTTATCAGTCATTTGCATTTCTTCTTTTGTGAGTCATCAGATTCTTTCCTTTTACTCATAAATATTATATTTCTAAGATTTATTACATATATTTTTCAATGTTCTCCAGAGAAACAGAACCAATAGGATATATTAAGAGGGAGGGAGAGATTTATTTTAAGGAATTGGCTCATGTGATTATGGGGACAGACAAATCAGAAATTTGTAAGGCAGGCTGGCTGGCTGGAAATTGAGATAAGAGTTGAATTTGTAGTATTGACTCTGAAATCCATAGGGCAGGGGCAGGCTGAACTCAGGCAGGATTTCTATTTTATAGTCTTGAGGCATAAGCTTTTCTTCTCTGAGAAATCTCAGTTTTTTGCTTTTTAGGGCTTTAACTTATTGGATGAGGCATACCCACCTTGTGGAAGGTAATCTGATTTACTTAAAGTGATTGTAAATTCTAATCATACCTACAGAACACCTTCACAGTAACATCTAGCATAGCGTTTGTTGACAAAACCAGTGGGCAACATAGCCTAGTCATGTTGATACATAAAATTAACCATTGTATTTGCATATATCTCTAATTCATTCATTCTGACTACTGTATAATAGTCCACTGACTGAGTCTTCCAGTTTACTCTTCATGAATTTTTGTGCATTTAGGTTGTTTCTTGGTTTTTGCTGTTGGGCATAGTGTTTCTGTAGATACTCTGGTACACGTATTCTTTAATAAGTATTATAGTTTTTCTTGGGTAACTAGTATACTTCTAAAATTAAGAGTAGGGAGTTAGGGCTTATAACATGTCAAGACCGGTTATGAACCTATTCTAAGTATACTGCACAGTTTGGTAAGGCCCAGGGATAGACAAACTGATCCACAGAATAGAAATAAGAGCCTATACATGTATGATATTTGAATGACATGTCAGACAAGTTGGGAATATAAGGACTTTTCAATAAATGGAAATGATAAAATATCCATATAAAGAAATTTGAATTGAATTTCAACTTTATATTCTAAGGAAAAACACTCTAAATAAAATTAGAAGATTAGTTACAAATGGGAGTAGATCATCATAATACAAAATTGAAAATATACTAACAACATATGTAAAAATACCCTTTCCAAATTAGTGACAAGAGCACAAACAACTCAAAAGTACCATGAGTAAGGGACATAATCCAAAGAAAACATATATAAAGCAATGCTAAACATTATTGTGATTCACGAAAATTAGGCTAAAGTCTCAAAATCACTCACACACACACAAATCCTGTAATCATTAAATTACTCAGTTTTATAATGTGATATTCCTTCGCCTCAAAAATTTATAGAAATTTACTGTACATATAGGGATGCTGTTCTTTGCCTGCTATATATATTAAATACATATTTCTAGTGTATTATTTGTCTTTTTAAAAATTGTTTCTTGGGCACCTGGGTGGCTCAGTCAGTTGAGCGTCCAACTTTGGCTTAGTTCGTGGTCTCACAATTCGTAAATTCACTCTCTGCTTCATACTCACTGCTATCAGTACAGAACCCACTTTGGATCCTGTCTCCCCCTCTCTCTCTTCCTCCCTCCTGATCACTCTCTCTGTTTCTCAAAAATGAATAGCCATTAAAAAAAAAAAAGATTTAAAAGCTGTTTCTTATATTTTATACTTTTAGCAACCAGTATAATTGAGCTTTTATATTTAATCTAGTCAACATGTCTACATTTTTCTCTGCAACCTAATATTACACAAACAGTATCCTAATTATTATAACAAAAAAATCACTCAAAACCACCATGGAACTATCTTACTAAGTAGTGAAATTTTGAAAATCTGTTCAATAAAACCTGGCAAAAATGTTCAGGATTACGATTTTCCCAGAATTATTCAAAAGTCACTTTATGTTCTTTGTAAGTGAAGACATACATAGAGTAGTAGATGAAGATAAGCTCCCTTCTCACTGAGTTTTTAGAAAACATCATTTGACAGATGATGTAATTACTAAGTGCAAGGCACTATTTTAATTATAGCTTTTCTTTCATTTGGGCTTTATCATCCCCAAATACTCTGACTCACTTTGATGGATCAGTTGGAAATTCCAAATATACCCCAGGTATCACCTAAACTGAATCTTTTCGAAATAGAAATAAAGTGTCCTAAAACTTTTATTACAGCAATATTAAAAAATACATTGCCCTCCACAGGATTTCTGAGAATTCCTAAGAGGCATATGTTCTTATAATTATGTATGGCTCATGAATCCTGCTTCTGTTAAACTACTTCAGTTTAGCAATCATATGCCTTTACATTTGGGCTGTTTTTGTTCCCCACCACATGTGCCCAACTATAAAACTTTGGCCTTTAATTTCTTTTTACACACACACACACATCTCCTGCCTAAATCACCTGTATATACCATGACTCTAGTGAATTCAGGAGACAAGGAGAGATGCAGAGCGTATCTCAATTTAAAATGCCGTATTCCGATCATTACCTCCCATTTTCCAGCTCATATCCTCTAAATACTCCAACTTAATCCTTAAAATGAACCTGGACCTTCTTCAATCCTTAAATCCTTTCTAGTTTTCACTGTCTATGACCTATTTCATACTCTTACTTCCTTCCTTACCTATCTTACACCACAAGGAAAATCATAATCACCTCCTTACAGAAAGCTCTCAAATTCTTTCTAGCTTCATAGTACTGACAAGGTTAAAACAAACTCCTGGTTAAACCTAAAATTCTACTCTTCATATGTACCTAACGCAGGTTAACATAGCTGAGAAAAATATGTGGACTGCTTTCATCTTAAATTCACGATCAAAAACAGTTGAGCCCATAAGTTGCTGACAGTTAGACTGCATTGAATTTGGGCACTCACATTTTCACTTTTTAGTTAATTATTTTATAATTTATTCTCTTTCATCAAACTACAGCACTTCCTTTCCCATTATCACATCAAACTTGTGACATTACTGCTTATTTCACTGAGAAAATCTCTCACTACAACGTGTATCTACTTTCAGTCCATTTACCCTCTTTAATTATGCTTTCTTATAACTAAGGCCAACTACTTTACTTATACAGTACATCTCAATGTTTCTTACTTATTCAAATAGTTTGCTCCAAAAAACTTTTACTTCTCCCTGTATCATTCATATATATGACTCTGTTGGATTATTTCTGTAAAGCATATAAAATGCTATTATTTTCCTACCTTAAAAATTTTGAAAATATTTTTAGTTACGGCCAATACGGAATAACTGGAATCATACTTAATGTCTTTCTGTTATTAATTATAAAAGATAATCATAATATTGAAATAATTATTTACATAATTTGGACAATTGACAAGTCTACGATTAGTGGAGCAAAGGAAGAAGAACAGTCAGTGATTCCCTATAATAACTTAGGCTTTCTTCAGGAGAGCATTTGTCCAGATTATTATGAAACAGGAAATAAGGGTACAGCAGAGATTTCAAGTTATAGCAGTCTTTCTGAATAGAGAAAACACAGATTGGAGGCCAGAGCTGCTTTGATGCTTTGGAATCTTTCTGGGGTGAGGATCCATTAAAGGGAAATTTGCAGGAAAGTAACCCCATCAGTCTGTGTAAGATTTGGCCTAGCTTCTTGGCTGGCCCCTGTTCTTGTATATATAAGTTGTGATTCTAAGAGACTGAACAGAGAACAACCACTATGTGCTTGGAATAGCTACCAGAGATTTCAAAAGTTGCACAAGACTGAGAAAATATTAAAGTTCACACACATCCAGAATGGAGAAAACGTCTTCAAATGTACAAGAAACATTTTGCAAAACAGACCATATGCTGGCCATAAACATAGTTTTGAGAATTCTGAAAGAATTCAGTTCATACAGGGTATGTTCTCTGATCATGGTAGAATTTAATTAGAACTCAATTACAGAATATGTCTTAGAACATATTTTTAAATTAAGCAATGTTTTTCTACATAATCTATGTTTTGAAGAAGAAATCAGAAGATATTAGAAAGCACTGATCGATAAGTGAACCATAATGACAATAGAACGTTAGAACTTGTAGAATACAGTTGAAGTAGTGTTAAGTGGGAATTTATAGCTTTAAATGCGTATATCAGAGAAGTAAATTTTTAAATAAATATCTAAGTCACCAATTCAAAGTGCTAAAAAAATAAAAGAAATTAAACCTAAAATAAATAGAAGGCAAAAAATAGAAATAACAAATAAAGGAATGAATACATTTAAAAACAGAAATCAATAAAGTTAAATTTGTTCTTTGAAAAGTTATCAAACTTGATATATTCATAACATCCAATTATAGGGAAAAAGGAAAATATAAATTGTGAATATTGAAAGTTTAGATGAAATCACTAGAAAACTATTTTAACTGAACTGGCACATGAAGAAATAGAAAATATAAAGAATCATATATATGCTAAAACAATGAATCCATAATTATAAACCTTCACAAAAAGGATATTCCAGGTAAGATGGCTTCGGCATGGAATCCATTCAAGTATTAAAGGATAAATTAATAAAATTTTTCAGAGTTTTTCAGAGCATACAAAAAAATAACAATTATGAGATAAGCATAAACGAATACCAAAACCTTAGGCATTAAAAGAAAGGCAAATAAGGTTATATACCTCTGATGACCCTTGAGACAAATATCATTAACAAACTATTAACAAACAGAATAAATCAAATTATAAAAGGATACTGTACATGATCAAATCATATTTATTCTAGGAAATAAAATTGTTTTACATTTCAAAAAATATTTAATGTGATTCTCTAAGAGAATAAAAGGAAAAGTATATGATTTTCTCCACACATGAAAGCAATTCTTACTCATATTTAATATGGTATGATTGTGTATATGGAAAATCCAAAGAAAATCACTGAGAGAGAATAAGTAAATTTTGCAACATTTCTTGACATAAAGTTAATATTTTTAAATGAATGTCTATAAAGTAACAACTAAAAATAATGAATCTTAAAAATATAAATGTGCAATAGATCAAATATATGTACTAACTATGTATATATATATATAATGAAAGGTATGAAAGAATCCACATTGACAATTATAAAACATTAACATGAGAGATCAATGATTATCTAAACAAAAAGAAGAATCTAGCATGATTTTTTTAATTTAAAAAGTCAATATATTAATGTGTCTACCTAAATAGCTCCATTTATTCTATGTAATATCCATCAAAATTTGTTAGGTGTGTGTATGTGTTTGTGTGTGTGTGTGTGTGTGTGTGAGAGAGAGAGAGAGAGAGAGAGAGAGAGAGAGAGAGAGAAAGAGAGGCAGAGAGAGACCTGGCTTTATATTTTATATGGAAATACTAAAGACTTAGAATAGTCAAGGTAACATTGTAGAAGAGAAGGAGTAAAGATATTATTATACTAGCTGATACTAACACTTATTATAAAGTTATAATAATAAGACAAATATAAATACAAGTTCAGATAAAATGGGGAAGTACAGCAGAATGGTGTACAGAGAAACAGATTCACACATACACATTATTGCCTGATTTATGACTGTAATCCAATGTGGAAAGTTGATCCTTTCCCAAAATTAGTGCTGGGCCAATTGTACATCTCCTACTTTGACAAACAAAAACCAATTTGATCTAGCACATAGATCCTGCTCTAAGAGGTAAGACAAAAAATTTTAAAAAATAAAAAAAATTAAATGAATATACACGAGAATATTTATGTCTTGGATGTAGACAAAGATTTCTTAGGATACAAAATCAATAACAAGAAATACGATAAATTAGCCTTCGATAAAGTTAAGCACAACTGTCTATCAAAAGTCACCATTAAGGAAATTAAGATATATGTAAATTACAGGCTGGGAGAAGATGTTAGCAGTTAGCAGTACATAAATCTGAAAAAGGTCTCATATCCAAAATATATGAAAAACTCTGATGAATGTTTTTAATATAACCAACTTCTTTAAAAATAGGTGAAGTGGGATGCCTAGGTACCTCAGTCAGTTTAGTGGCTGACTCTTGGTTTTGGCTCAGATCATGATCTCATGGTTTGTGGGTTCGAGCCCCACATCGGCGGGGGGAGGGGGGGGCTGACAGTCTGGAGTCTACTTGGAATTCTCTCTCTCACCCTCTCTCTACTCCTCCCCTGCTCATGCTCTCTCCTTCTCAAAATAAATAAACATAAAAAAAATAAAGAAAAATAGAGTACTTAACAGGCATTTTGGAAATGTGGGTTTCAAAATGACCAATAAATAAACAAAGAGTTCCACATCATCATTCTCGTGTGAAATGTCAGTCTGAAGTCTGACATTACCAAGTGTTGATGAGGAGGTGGAGTAGATGGAATATTCTTAAACAGTTAGTTAGAATCTAAATTGCTGCAACCACTTTGGAAAACTGTCTGAAAGTATCTCTTGAAGCTAAATATATCCCCTAACACCTACAAGTCTATTCCAAAATATATTTCCAAAAAATAGTATTAATGTCCACGAAAAGATATGTCCAAGAATGTTCATAGCAGTTTTACTAATAGCAATTTCAAATTAGAAACAACCCAAACATCCATCAGTAGTGGAATGGATGAATAATTTCTGTACGGTCATAAAGTGGGCACTATACATTGTATGTTACACAATGAAAATGAATGAACCTTTTCACAAAAGCATGTATGAATTTATAAAAAAAATATTTTATATACCTGTTATTAATTTTCGTACTCCTGTCATTTTTTCTTTGCTTTAGATTTGCTTTAGATAGTCTCTTGCCATGTTTCTCAGGCTCAGACCCTTGCATTCCCCCCTGAGATGTTTTTATGAACTTTGACTTCATTCAAATCTAACATTTAGAAGAATTCAGCTCTCTAAATTCTCAAACTCGTATCCAGGCCCTCACTTTCTTATCAAAATCAGTGGAGATTCTCAAGAGAAAAAGAATCCCCTTGTTTAATGATATTTGCCTTCCTGAAATAAAATTTCTTCCTGAAAGAAAATTTGCCTTTCTGTTACATAATCATGGCTTAATTCAGTTTCAAAATATACATAGATTTCCCCTCTGCCCCCACCATTCTTGATATCTACTGAGGTATGTGAATGTCTTCCTACAGGCCTGTTTCCCTTATTTTTAATCCTGGAAACTCATGTAGAAAATTTCTGTAGGTTTTGTGATGGAAGGTATAATCAGGGTATTGCTGAATGTCTATATTTGTTATATAGGATATATAAGTCAGGAAATATGCAGGACTTAGAAGGCCAATAAGGTACGAATTCACTTTTATCTGTCTGAGGTATAGAATATCTAGATTATCATGTAAGTAATCAGAACAGAAAGGAATAGGTGAATTCAAATGATTGTTTTTGTAGAGGTTCATTTTCCTCTATAGAAGGAAAGAAATTAATAAGAGTCAAGATGAGAGCATCAGGAAAGAATTAAACCATTCCTGCTATTTTGAGATCGTTCCTTCTCTAGAGATATAACCTTTTAAGTCATAAGTTATAAAGATAGCATGTTAATGCCTGATGCCATATCAAAGACATCTTTTCAGGCATATCCAGGGTACATTTTCATAAAACATCAATTTAGGTCCTGTCAGTTACATCTGCTCTTGAGAGATTTCATCAGTCATATTGTGTTAAATCACATGACTATACATAAAATGATTGATAGCAGACAGATAGAACACATCCAAATATATGTTTCATTAGAAAATTTAAAAGTGACCCATGAGCATTTCATATAGGCTCTAAATACCAAGTCTTTTAGCATGACTTTATTCTACAAACAGATTTTAACTCAGTTAAATGAGCAAAATGTAGCACATTAAAGGGTCAAATTACAAAGACAATTTTTTTCTCTCAAAAAAAAAAAAGGTAAGGCCTTATGGAATTTTCTTGTAACAAAGCACCAAAGTACAGAATATTCAAAAATCTTAATGATTTAAAAATAGCATTTTATTTCAAATGATTATAGATGTATTATCAGTTCCAGAGTGTTCAGTTACAAAATCTTTATTCAAAGATGCCAAACTCAGTGTCAGTGAAGGAGAAGTCATATTGAATGAGGCTTTGGTGAGACTACTCTTATGAAATTCATTTTATTATTACTTTACATAAAATCTGTGAAAACTACTTCTCTAATTCTTTACCTAATTCCTCAGTCTCCTGTTTTCATTATCTTTTGAGATGTCATAGGGTATATTACCTGCAAGAAATATACTGAAACTTACTGAAGAAAAGGAAGACCTAATTTAAGAATATCAAACCTATTAAAAAATCATATTTAGATTTCACAGGAACTAGAAATCCATACAAGAAGTCTCTCAGTGTCCTTCTCTTTTCTGAGGATGCTCCATCCTCCTTTCTGTAGACCACCCTCCTTCTTTAAGGTACAAGTCTTTAGTTTTCCATAGATTTTTTTTATATACCTTGTGTGAATTGTCATGAGGTAGACTTTTGTCTCAGAACTATATAACTTTATGGGTCCAGTGCTCATCAGAGTTTGACAGATTCAAATTTTGTCCTTAAATCCCATTTCCTAGCAGAAAAAATCTAATTGGTGTAACTTTGTATAAAGGTATATATTTTCTAAGAAATAGTTGAGGTGGTGTCGAGTGATGGTCATTTTTAATACCCAGGACCCAGACATGTTTGATCTTGGCAGAGCTATGAAAGGTCTAATTTTGACCTAATTTTTCTGTACCCAAAATGTATCAATTTATCACACCATCCTTCCTTTCTGTAATTATTTTCTTGAGTGTTTGTTAGAATCGAATTGATGACTTTTAATCGTTATCAACAATTGTTGAACATTCTTTCAATTAGCAAATTAATTACACATTCGACTTGTAATTGTGGTTTACTATTCCCACAATCATAGTTTTGTTTTGCCTAATGGCATCTCTCAAATATTCCTGTGGAAAAGTGTTGTTTAGTGGGGTGTCTTATTACAGTACAGATTGCAGAATTACTTCTTACTTAACTAATGTTATCATTTTATGATAGGCACCAATTTCAACAAAATCAGCTACATAAGAAATAAACCCCAAAGAAAATATCATGTTATATAAAATTGACCGGCATGTGAAATTCCAGTATTAATACTCTTTGTGCTTCAAAATCTATCAATTGCCTTCCATTTATACTTAATTTCACCATTCATTTAACAATTGCACACTAATTTATGACTTTGCAGTATTACTGGATGACTCTTCAGGTTAGCCTTGTTCGGGACAATGTAATGAGTTGTGGATGATCCTATTAAAAGAAATTACACAGATTTCGTTATAAGATGCTAGGCCCTGATAAGGAGTTATAAATAGCCATCCAGAGAAGGGAAGAGCAAATGGGAGGCTTTATAATGGAAACGTCATTATTAAAATACCTACAAAAGAACAAATATCTGAATCCATGATACACAGAGACCCCTGATGAAAGAGCAAATAATACTTTTCAGGTAATATTGTGCCCTTTTACTTTACTTTTCCCTCTACCTTTTGCCCAACAATAGAGGAACCAGAAACAGCAGCTTTTGAGTGATGAAAGGAGGAAATAAGTGGAAGCTCACACATTCTTCTTTTCCTCAGCACCTGACAACAGGGAGTCACATCATTTGGTCACAGGAGAGACACATGAAAGTGAATGAGCGGTTACATTTTTAATTTAAGTAACAATGGATTACATTTCCCACCTTTGATTCATCTCCTCTCCAAGCTCCTTCTTTTTTTCTTTTACTATTTTAGTAGTAGCTCAGATCATGTTTGAATGTATACAAACTAAGCTTCCCTACTTGTTAAATGCAAGTGACTCCATGAAGAGTTTTGCTTTTCTATGACTACCTGCTTCAACTAGTCCCTTATACATGCTATTTTTCAAAATCCTGACATATGAACTTTAAGCCCTTGAGTAGGAAAGAACCTTACACTTTAGGGAAACCAGTTCTGATGATCAGACATAAATATATGACAAGGAAGGGTGCGCCTGGATCTCAGTCGGTTAAGCATGCTACTCTTGATTTCACTTAAGGTCATGATCTACAAGGTCATGAGTTTGAGCCTTGCATCATGCTCTACATTAGCGGCATGGAGGCTTTTTAGGATTCTCTCTCTCTCTCCTCTCTGCCTCTCTGCCACTCATATGTGCTGTCTCTGTAAATACATGCATACATACATAAAAAGCAAACATTTAAATAAATATAAGACAAGGGCAGTAATTCCCAGAGTACAAAAATAAGTCTTGGTACACCTGGTACACTCTTCATGATCTTATTCTGGGCCATACCTGGTTCCTTAGATATGATCTTCATGATCAATGGTGAACACTTCATCCCTTTGCTCCTCTGCCATATCAGATCTTTCTATGTTGACAGAGCAGCCAATAATCACATCAGAGCCTTATCTCTCAGCTCTCCTTGAGACTTATGATAAGCAATAATGGAAATCCTCCAGAAGAGACCCTTACTTCTTGATTCATAGTCTGGAAAATAAACTTAAAAATTAGACTTAAGCTTGACACAAATAATTACAGAAATCATTGACCTATGATCAATGTGCAAAATCCATGTTTGGTACAAAGTTTTCAAACATTTTAGCACATATTTCCATACAAGGATGTTTTGCACAAAAAAGACCAGATTTGGAGATTATCATGTAACTGTGCTGTTCAGTCTACACTCCTACTTGTTAAGAATCAAAAGATAGGGGCGCCTGGGTGGCTCAGTTGGTTGAGCATCCGACTTCATTCAGGTCAGGTCATGACCTCGTGGTCTGTGAGTTCGAGCCCTGCGTCAGGCTCTGTGCTGACAACTCAGAGCCTGGAGCCTGCTTTGGAGTCTGTGTCTCCATCTCTCTCTGCCTCTCCCCTGCTCATTCTCTGCCTCTCTCTCTGTCAAAAATAAATCAACTTAAAAAAAAAAAGAGAGTGAGCATGCCTATATATTTCATATGAACATTTGCGCTGTTGTTGTTCAGAGTCCATATACTGCCATTATATTTTTTGTAATGTAATATATGGGTGTGTTCCTCAGGTTCTCCAAAGACACAGAACCAATATATATGCAAAGAGATTTATGAGGATATGGCTCATGCAAATATGGAAGCTGAGAAATCCCCAAATCTGCAGGTGGTGAGATGGAGACCCAGGATAGATAATGGTGTAAATTCTAACCTGAAAGCTGGAAGACTTAAAACCCAAGAAGAGCTGACTTTTCAGTTTGCATACAAAGGCAGAAAGATACCAATGTCCCACCTAAAGCAAGCAGGCAGAAGTTTCTTCTCACCCTTTTTTTTTCTTTCCAACTCCTTGATTGACTGGATTAGACTTACTCATACTAGGAATAGCAATCTGCTTTATTCAGTCTGTAAATGGTGATCTTTTCCAGAAATAACCCATACAGTACACCAAGAGTAAAATGTTTGACTAAATGTGTGGACACCATAAAATTCACCATTATAACAGGCATAATCCAGAGGTCACAAATTCATAAAATGTTAGAGATGAAATTAGTAACAAACTTCAAGTGCCCAACAGTTTTTCAGGCTAAGTCTCAATTCTCAAGGAGATTGAGTGCTAGTTAGGGAGTAAACAGTAAATTAGTAAGTTATACCTAATGTGGAAATAGTAAAATTTCTGTACCCATTTGGCCTTGCTGTAGCCTTATCAGCCAAATCTCTGAAAAGTGTGGCCAGCCAACCTTCACAAATGCGGTAGTGTTAATCATACTGCTGCTTAAGGCCTGTTTGGTTGCTTGACAGCCAGTTTTTGGCAACTCTGATAGAAATCTTGTAAACGTTTACTTGAAGGTTCCAGGACCTAACTTGGTCATATCTATGTGTATCTTGCAAGTATCTACCACCCATGGTCCCTTCCAGGACTTATGTCCAGGGGGATTTTCAAATTCTTCAATTAGATTATGGACAGCAAGAACTCCCATCAAACACCAACAATCCACAAACAGTAGCAACACCCTTTCTGCTCAGATGCTCCAGGGAAAATGAAGAAAGAAAAGTGGACGCAGATCATCTCCTACTGAAAGTATCAGGTCAGAATAAGAGTTTATATATCCAAACAAATATGTTCATCTAAGAAAATTCCTTAATATGAAGAAGGAAAATTTATGACAATATGAACTATAATCTTGAAGTCAACATTAGAGGAAACAAGTTAGAACAATTATCCTATAAACTTAGCAAAGCAAAATTTGAATCTGAAAATACACCTGTTTCGTAGATACATTAGATTAGTTCTGTTTTACTTTCAGAGAGCTTTATTTTTGCAGTATATATGTGAAGTGTAACCATATAAACATTTAGTTTTAAGTATTTAGTCAAAATTATGTTTATGAACTGGAAAGAAGTCAAAAAATTAAAAAAATATATGTTAAATTAACTATTAAATTTCTCTTTGCCTATGGAAGATTAAGGAATTATTTGGTTTATATTTTTCATTAGTATAACATTGAAAAGTATGTCTAATATCCAGATTGGATTGAGTTACATTGAGAGATAGTGGTAATAAAATATACATATATTTTTTATTTGACTTTTTAAATTGCTTAACAACATTTGTCTTGGTTGCTCTGAGTCAGTTTTTTTTTTTTTCCCCGAGATCTAAGAGCCATTGTCCAAAGTGCCTGATTTTATTAAAATCTCTTTCTTTTTCTCTTTTCTCCTTCTTCTTCTTCTTCTTCTTCTTCTTCTTCTTCTTCTTCTTCTTCTTCTTCTCCTCCTCCTCCTCCTCCTCCTCCTCCTCCTCCTCCTCCTCCTGCTCCTTCTTGTTTTTTTCTGTTTTGTGTTTTGTTTTTGGTAGTTGTTTCTAATAAGTTATTCTAACTGAACTATTCACTATAGTGTCAAAACTGTATGTTTAAGCCAGGCATTATAAATCATGTCCATTCAAAATGAAATTAGAAAACCTAAAGCATTAGTTATATATAGAAACACATGTATTGTAATATTCCAACTTGAAAAAGACACCTGACTGGCTCAATTGGTAGAGCATGTGACTCTTGATATGAGGGTCATGAGTTTGAGCTCTCATTGAGTGTATATATTACAAGAAAAGGAAGGAAGGAAGGAAGGAAGGAAGGAAGGAAGGAAGGAAGGAAGGAGGGAAGGAAGGAGGGAAAGAAAGAAAGAAAGAAAGAAAGAAAGAAAGAAAGAAAGAAAGAAGAAAGAAAAAGAAAGAAAAGGAGGGAAGAAAGAAAGGAAGGAAGAAAAGAAGAAAGAAAGAAAAAGACCTGATGAGATGCAGTATTCCTGAAAGTAATGACATTTATAGTTAGAGAATATTAATCTTCTCTATGTTTAAAAAATAATGTGTTCTATATGTTTCTTATTGCCCTTAAAAAGTGGCTATGTTGGAAACCATGATCCAAAACAAATTGGATTTCCAGCTTCTGAATTTATCAGCCCACATACACAACTGCTGGGATTGGATATTCTTTTCCCCACTGTTAATGAATTAATGTCAGTGTGTTTATCATATTAGAGACCTTAATACATGCCTATGTCCATTTTTCTCTCTTGAGTACATGGGGAGATTATACTTGTTTGTTTTTGTTTATGTAGGATCAAATAATCAGTTCTGGTCAGTGAAATGTATGTGTAAATAAAGTATGCCCTTCTGGGACAAAGTGTTTAATGCTAATACAAGAGCCTCCAGCAGCCACAGAGGCTGCATATTTTAGATAGTGCAGTGTCAAGATAACAAAACGATTTTATCCTATATATCTGGATCACTGTGTATAGCAGAGGCCACATTGATTCAAGAAAGACATATTATGTGAGCAAAAAATAAATCTTTGTTGGGTTAAGCTACTGGGACTTGGGGGTTATTTGTTTATGTGTACTTCTCTAGTCTAAGCTAATACACATGTGTTTGCATATATTAGCATCATTTAAGCATTTAATAAACAGCAGTATAAATATTGCCTCTCCAACCGGCCATTGAAGATGTTTCTATCTACTTTTTCCCACAAAAATCCAAATATTTTATGTAGATGTCTATCTTTTGTTCCCTATTTTCTAAAACTAGTCTCATAACAATTACTAAGAGACTAGCCTCTTTATTCAATGTTATTATGAATTTGTCTGTTGAGGATTTTCTGAGTCTTGTTTTGTTTGTTTTATAAAAAATGGAGAAAAGGGTTCATTGGTACTTTTTACCAACTTGTTACCAACTTCTTTGGTTGCAGGTATGTATTATACAGAACTTTACCCAGAACTTCACCTTGTAAACATTTTTTTTTTCAGTTGCTTAGCCTTTTTAAAAGAGCCTTAATGTGTTACATGGATAGCTTTTAAAAGAGCCTTAATGTGTTACATGGATAGCTTTACTATGAAGAGTCTGACCATCTAAACATCTAGATCCTTAATCCCATCTCTCTTCAATATTAACTCCTTTCTTTTGAAGTTTTCCTTTTCAAGTTTTCTTTCTTTTTCGTTTTTTCTGGGACTCCATGCACTATAGACTCCAATCTTGTTCATTTCTTTACATGTATCTGATTCTTGAGCCTTAGCCACCTGCTTCTAAACTTTTATATACACATATGTATATATATTAGTAGTGATAAAACTATATATATATATATAATACTTTTATTTATACTATTATCTAACAGTAATATATTTTGTAGGATGTATACTTACTGATATTTTCAAAACAATGTTTCTTAGAAAATTAATTATGCCAGATCATAATTTTTCTAGAAAACTTTAGATAAACCAATATAGCAACAAATCTACTTGTTAATCAGTAAAACAGTGCAAATTACTTTATCTCTTTTTGTGATCCATGTATACTTTTCAACGGCACCTTTCAGCTATAAGAAAAATTTTCCATTCCTTGTCTTCCAGGACTGTATGCTTACTTAAGTTAGAAATGACAACTGCTTGAAATAATTCTTATATCCAAGGAAACATAAAAGGAAGAATATTATATATTCACAATGATTAAGTAATACTTCCCTGATAACATTTATTTACATTTCTGCAGGGAGCCCTTGAATTTGACACTTCATCATAAAACAAAGCAGTACATGTGTAAAGCTAGCTTTGTGTTTGAGTCAAAGCAATATATTTTGAAAACTGTGTTAAAGTTGTTTATAAAGTAATGTGGTTCTATGTCATAGTGTTTATTCTTAGAAAATGAGCTCAAGTGGCAATAGAAAAGAATAGAAGTGGCGGCAGTTAAGGAGTTTTGTTGAAAACAAGATTATAGTTTAAATTTAATATCATATATCAAATTAAAATGATTCATTATTTTATTCCTGTCATATATTACTTAAAGAAAATATTTTAACTGAGAATAAGAGCGTTAATTGGGATAACTGATACAAGACTGTCAAAATTTTATTGAGTCAAGTTAAAATGAACTTGTAGCCAAAATCATGCCTTATTCTGAATTTATTTCCTAGCTGAAAATGGTCTAGTTATGCAATGTCAAAGCATTTTAGAGCTTAAAGAGAAAACAGGGATTATCTGGATAAACCCTTCACTAAAGTATTAACGAGTAAAAGTAAGCTACTCATGCTATACAATTGTTGACTAACTTTTAACCTTTTGAAAGTTTAGTACGGCTTTTATTGGTTCTTTATTTTTTTGTCATTTGTTAGTCACCCTTAGATGTTTTTTTTTTTTCCTTTTGGTTCTGTAATAGTGTCGAGAAAATTGGTGTTTTGGTTCTTAGACAAGACATAACATTTAGGCATACAATTAAGTTTATTTTTGATTCTAATGCAATTTTTAGTAGTATTATCTATACAACTGGGAGAAGACTAAATAGTTGTTTCTTTTTTCTCCTAAGCACAGATAATTTCTGACTACTACAGAGTTGGTGCCTGGGCTCTGTGGCCAAAGAGCCTACTGATTACAGGTTTCAGAAAAGCCTCTCTGCCCTAACACTGCTTTTGTACTTAATTTCTTGAAAACATACACTCTGGAGGATGTTGGGCAACAGTATAGGTACTTTTCTCGAGGTGTTTAGGAAGTGATTTTCCTAAAGCTGCCTAGATATTTTACTTTACAGTGAAACTTGAATAGTTGGCATGAGCTGTGTAATAAGAACATTGTTTTCAAAACTATTCCAAATATTCTCCATTTGCCTATTTCATATTTTTTTCATTTTGGACTTTCATACTTTATGTAATTCAAATAGGTAGTTTATGGCTTAAAGTCTTTTGAAAATCACTAACTTTAGACACTTGTTTGGTCTTTACACTGTGTATAAGGCTTAAGGTAAAACTGGTCATCTGACCAAAATCTTTGTGGCAACTAGAAATATTTTTGCTTTTTAATTGTTCAAGGGCAAGAGAGTATGGGAAATATGGTGGGTGTTTAAAGGAGATTAGAAGTGATATAATGTGTGGGGAATATTTAACTTCCTGGGAATTATATTCAGCAGTCTGTCATTATAAGAGCTTGCTTGTCAGCCTGTTCCTTGTGATTTCATATATGCTATATAAGGCTTCTAGAAATTTCTAACAGGCGGCATTAATTCAGAATCTCTACAACCAGTTCAAGGAATGCAAATAAGATTGATTTTTTTTATGGAGAGCAGGATTAACACAATTTAATTTAGTCTATTTTCCTGTGAATGTTAATGGGAGAAATGCTGAGAAGTGAACATTGAGGGACAAAAGGAAAAAGAGGAAAGGATATAGGGCTGGGTTTTAGGAATTTATAAATAAGGGTACTGGGATGAAAGCTGATAGCTCAATTATATTTGTGAGTAACTCAGTGGTGCTTGACCATATCAACTTCCTTCAGCTGGCATGATTATTCATTGGGAATAAAGAGGGAGTCAAAATGTTACTAAATTGTCTCTGCCCTATTTATTCCCACTCAGTAATGTGTGGAGGTTGCTTCAGCATGTACCTAGGATTATCATCATTTAAAAATAAATGGGAAAAGAAAACATCAAATACATCAAATTAAAATATTAATTTGTAATAGACATTGGGAAGGGATTATGGCTGGACAAAATAGTATCTGCCTAGGGACCCTGGTAAAACCTCACAGTCACCGTATAGTCTTTTCTCTCACTTATTGCCTACATATAAGCAACCCTTAGGCCTGGTTGATTCTCCTTTATTAAATATCCATTCACATTGTCACTCACCTCTAACTACATTTTCATGACTGTTGACCTAATTCCAGCACTGCAGTTCCTTATCAACTCATGCCTTCAGATCTCTCACTGCCCTTAATCATCTCTCCACACATTCTCTGTATTACCTCTAAAATGCAATATTGCTCTTTAGCATCTAGTAGAGATTCTTTATCACAAAGATCTGTAATTTTCAGATGTAGCATCTATGAGATTCACCTGAGGATTTTATAGTCTGGCTTAAACTGAAGATTCAAAGCTATGGGTTGTAAAAACAAAGTCACATTTAAGTTTGGCTTTAAAGTACAGATAGGCTAAACTGTTTAGAAAAGGTAAGATATTCTGGGCATTAGGCATATTCTGTGAAAGGAAAGAGTTTTTTGTTTTAATTAGAATTTTAGTGGATCTATAACAGACCTCCTGCCTCTAACCATAATTAGCAAACATCTAATAAAGAATAATATATGTGTACATGTGTGTGTGTGTGTGTGTGTGTACATACGTTACATTTGTATTTATTTTTTAAATTAAAAAAAAAAGAGGTTAGAGAGGGAGGGAGCCAAAGCATAAGAGACTCTTAAAAACAGAACAAACTGAGGGTTGATGGGGGGTAGGAGGGAGGGGAGGATGGGTGATGGGTATTGAGGAGGGCACCTTTTGAGATGAGCACTGGGTGTTGTATGGAAACCAATTTGACAATACATTTCATATTAAAAAAAAAGAAATAGATTTAAACTTTTAATTCATGTGAGAAGAGTACAGCTGGGATGTCTTGCAACCTGTTATATTTTTCAAAAGACCTGTTATCTGAACCACATTTAACCTTATTTTAAAATGCTAACCTCAAAGCAATATTAACTGGACTTCCTCTTTGATGTGACTATTTCCTGACCAGCTTCTCTGTATAAACAGTTATAAAAGTGGATAAATTATGACTTATGAAATATGGTTTTCAGATTTTGATCAACAGGCAGCACGGGACGGTGTTGCCTAATAAAAACAAAACAAGGCAAATGTTGGGAGTTAGTCCCCCATGGGTGTCCCACATTGCTGCACATGTCATCAACAAAGATATTAACAGCTTTGGTCTCAATCCTTTTCAAGTATACTTGTATAACAAATACCCTTTCTCCTATCTGGGCAAAGATTGTGCAAGTTTGCTTACAACCCCAAATAAAAGATCGAGGTTTGAGGACACCTGGGTGGCTCAGTCAGTTTCACATCCGACTTCAGTTTAGGTCATGCTTTCACTGTTCATGAGTTCAAGCCCCACGTCGGGCTTGCTGCTGTCAGCCCGTCAGCACAGAGCCCACTTCAGATACTCTGTCCACTTCTCTGCCCCTCCCCTTCTTCTACTCCAGAAATAAATCTTAAAAAAAAAAAAGATTGGGGTTTGAGGGCTCATAGTTCTTCAGTTCTAGCACAAACTCACTGCATGTGTAGTGACCACCTTGGCCCACGTCTGGGTTATACCCATTAGTGTGCAGGATAAGAGACACATGAACATTAAAATCATTATCCCTGCTATACCCTGAGTAACAGTCTTTTGTCTCTGACCTAGGGGGACTAGTCTCTTCTGCCAGCACCCACTATGGCAAGTTAACTGATTAGCCTGCAAGTAAGGTGAATCCCAGACTCATCACAGTTTTTGACATGAAGTCAGGCAGTTGTTCTGGCTTTCTGTAGTGCTGTCTGTGTAGCAGGATTCTCACACAGAGAGTGGTGACACCAAGGCTTTTCTGCCTAGGAAGCAACTTTATTCTTACCAGCACTGCTCAGTCGGGTTTGTACCTGAAGAACTGAGCCCTGAATGCCATGTGTCATAGTTTTTTATACATTTTCTATTTCTTTGTCTTTCATATATGGTAACACACAAACATGCAGTCTGATTAAGTGCTCTCACGTTACAAGACCATGAGGGATGTTGTCATGGACATGCGAATAGCCAGGTTGCCTTGAGGTTCTTTTTTTTTCTCTCCTTAGGGAGGGGACCTTACCACATCCAAACTGTCATATAAGAAAGGCAAGTTCAGAACATGATGGTTTTATGATGAGAGAAGGATATTAGAGTTTGAGGCTTTTGAATCAGTTGGGATTTGTGAAATAGAGTACTAGAGAGAGAGAGAGGATATTTCTTTTTTTAAAGTTCCAGAAATTTTATAGGGATTCCCTTGAATCTCCCATAATATACTAAGCTGCTCATGCTCAGGTCAAGGCTTCAAGAGGCCAGAGAACAACTTGCCATTAAAACAACATTTGCCGCAGAAAGAACAACTATTGGAAAACTGTAAACTGGGCAAATGCCAAAGCTCACATGAGGTTGTGAGATATTTGATCTTCAATTAATGAAAGTGGAGAGATGTCTTGGGCATGACAAGAAGTTTGAATATGCCACAGAAAGGTAAATACTTTAAGAAAAAGTCGAATCTAGTCCTAGGATAAAGACTACTCTAGATTCATCCTAACTCAGCTTAAAAAGAAGTCTATGAAGGATCAAAGTGATCTGGAAGTAAATTAATTTGATACTCTAACAAGAAAGCAAAATTTTGAAAAACAAAAACTATAACATCCTTAATGTCCATAAAAATTATTAGAGAATGAAAGAAGAAGAAAATGTGACCCATAACCAGGAAAAAAAGAAAAAAACTCAGTAAGTACAAAGATGCTAGAAATGCCAGAAATTTTAGAATTACCAAATTCTTTAAAACACCTATTGGAAATATATTTAAGGATGTAAAGCAAAACCCGAACACAATGAAGGAACTAACAGGATATAAACAGAGAAATAGAAGCTGAAATGGTCAATGAGAAATTCTAGAGATGAAAAGTATAATTTTTTAAATGACAAATTCACTGGATGTACCTAACAGCATATTAGACACTTCAAATGAAAAGATGAGTAAATTTGAAGAGAGGGTAGTGGCAATTAAACACATTGAACATAAAGAGAAAAGAAATCGAAATAAATGAAGAACATGATCCATGGGACAATGTCAAGCAGTTGAATGTACATGGAACCCAAGTGCCAAAATAAGTGAACAGAGTGATTGGGTCATAAACATGTGAAGAACTAATAGTTGAAAATTCCCTTTATAAAACTGTAGTCCCAGAGTTTCAAGAAACTCACTGAATGTCAAGCAGAATAAAGATAGAAAATAACACCAGAGCACATCTTAATCAAATTGCTACAAATCAATGATATAATGAAAATGTTAAAGGCAAACAGGAAAAAAAAGACATGATAATGATAATAAAGGAAACAATTATAGTGTATGGAAGTATCCAAATATAATTATATTTATTTTTGTAAGCATAAAAAATTTAAAAACTTTTTTTCAATCATTTGTGAAAAGTAAGCAAGTCTCTTCTCCCTTCAAATAATTCATTTTTCTTGTCAGCTTTTGTTCCTAAACTATTCATTTTTAAGTCATTATTTTTGTTTAATGCATTGCAAGATATAACATTTTTCAGTCCCATAGTTGCTTGCCCCCATTAAAATTAAATCCAGGAAATCTTTTTTCAGTGTGTTTGTTTTTTTTTTCCACTTTAAGAGATTATATATCACATTGCTTCCTGAACAGACCAGCAATGGAGAGAACATGGGAAAATATATAAATTTTAGTAATAAGACATGTCATATAATAAAATACAGGGACAAATATTGATTTTTAACACCCTCAATCTCAGTACAGATATCGAGCATAAAAATAAGCTAAGTCCATGTTAATTTCTCAAAACTCATCCTCAAGGTGTTGTCAATTTTCCTTCTATGGACACTAATTTTCTACTGCTTGCATTTCCAAAGACAAGCACTTACAGCTGTTTCCTTTTAATGCTAATTATATATTTCATTCAACATCTCTGGGTTTCTGTACTAATATTAATCAAAGTTTCAGTTATAGATATTATAATTTTAGACTTCAGCCATTGGGATAGAGGGAATCTAGGAAATACCAGCATGTTTCTTATATCCCTGAAGTTATCCATAAAGAAAATTATTTACTTAATTCATGCATTGAGGTAAATAAGCAATGAACATTCCAGGGTACTTGCTAGACTGGACTAAGAGATAATTCAGAGGACATCAACATTCATATTAAACATGGGTTATATATGTGCTCGCTTCGGCAGCACATATACTAAAACATGGGTTATATAAAAGCCACAATAAATTATAGTTTACATCAAGAGAAACAGAAGTAGATAATAGGTCAGAGGATAAGTCACTTGAATAAATTTCTTTATGTTCCTAATTTTTATGAAGATCAGCTGTAAGGTTAAAAATTGTGTTTTGAGTGAAAATGATTCTACTACCATAGAAAATTGGTTGGCATTATCTTTTAAAGTTGAATATCCCTATATGATGATAGAAATTCTACTCCTGGATAAGTACACTATAAAAAATTATACACATGAATAGGAGATATATATAAAAATGTTCTTAACATTAGCAACAATTTTTAAAGTGAAAATATATAATTTTTGTCTATTGAAAATTAATTGTAGATTCATGCATCATTATGATTGAATATAAAATTGAACCCTAAGTAAACAAATCATAGAGGGACACATAGGAATGTCTTAATTCATGCAAAATATCAGATAAGGCTAAGCTATTTAAGGTTTAGGGAAACAAATGCAATAATACTGTAAGTAAAATCAAGGGAATAGTTACCACAAGCAGTATTTTCCTCCTGAGGTTTGAGAAAAGAGGAAACATGGAAGACCATAATAAATGGTTTCTCTCAGGCTCGGTACGTGTTGAATATGTGTTGGTTTTTTGTTTGTTTGTTTGAATGGATTTTAATGGGCAATAGAGTATAGTATTTGAGAGCATGATATCAGTTTCTAAAAGACTTACATAAAATACTGGTTCTACTACATAATAACTTCTAACTCACAGCTAATTAGTTAAAGTCTTTCTGCCCCAATTTCCTCTCTGGGCTGTCAATTGGGAATACTTCGTAGAGTTGTTGAGAGAATGAGATAATTACATATGTTATAGATATAGTTCCTAAAACATGGCATTAAGAAATAACTGATAGTAAATGTAACGTTTGATAATTATTAGGAAGTTGTAATTCTAAGTGTCTCTTTTGGAGACTGCATTTGAAGTTATTTGGAGTGCTTTTTCCTTGTTTTAATTTAAAATCTTTCTCAAATTACATATATCTTCTGATATATTAACAGAATATTTCCCTATCAAAAATTTATTTTCACCAGCATAATTAAAATATTAAGTATGTATTACATATAATTTAAAACATATTGCCATAGAAATTCTTTTATAATAGTCTTACAAATAATAACTATCGACAATTTTGATGTATTAAAAGGTATTTCATAAACCAGCAAGTATTACAATCTCAAATTTTAATTTAAAACAATTTTGAAAAAAAATGACTTAATTTCTTTAATATCTACTTATTTAAAAGCAGATGCTATAGGAACACTTTTGAATCACCAGAAAAGTAGAACAGTTTGTAATAAACATTTGTATATCTACCTGTATAATTTTAAGATATATGTTTAATTATTTATTTTAATTTTTGAGAAATAAAATATAACTGATAAAGATGTGGTTGCTTTTATATTCATCCACATTACCTTGTCCCTCCCAAGAGGCAACCACTACCATTAATTTGGTGACTAGCCATCATAGCATTCTTATGTGTAATATATATATATATATATGTAAGTACATATACTAAGATATGACATGGTTGTGTGATATCTGATAAATTATATAATTATACCACACTGCAAATATCTTTTTGCAACCCCTTTTTAAATTAATGGTACTTTTGAAAATCTATTGTCAGGGTGCATCAACTTTTGCAGCTGTATATTATACCACGTTTTATTTAAAAAATCTGTACCAGAAGATATTTAGTAATCTTCCTTATTAAATTATCTAATAAAAATTTGTCATTTCTGTAATTTTTCATAAATTCAAACAATTCCAAAATAAATATTAAACACACCTACTTGTAAACTTGTGTCAAACTTTTATGTAGTAAAATGACTTTTACCTCACAAAAGAAAATTACATTCCAATTATAAACATGAGAAGTATTTTTTTTCTTAAAATTAGTAATGAGTACATTGAGATAGAGAGGCTTTCATGTTACCTCAGATGGAATTTTTAATGGAAATCACAAATATTTGGTAGATTTACCAATTTCATTAAAGGATGAATGCTTTATTCATTAAATTGTCTTTCTACTAAAATATATTACATTTTAGATAGCATATTATTTTGAAAATGGTATTACCCTAATAATTCAATTTCATTTTCATCCTATTTAGTTTTTTACAGTGGTAAAATGAAGTTCATTTTCCTGATAGAAGAAAGATAAAACCATAGAGTTTACTTTTCCACCATTGAAATTGTTGTCATTTCTATAAAAAAATAAAAAATAAAAAATAAACATTTTTAAGGGAGTTTTATGGTTATATATACATTTTTAATTTTTGTTTAATGTTTATTCATTTTTGAGAGACAGAGCATGAGCAGGGGAGGGGCAGAGAGAGAGGGAGACACAGAATCTGAAGCAGATTCCAGGCTCTGAGCTGTCAGCACAGAGCCCAACATGGGGCTCAAACCCATGGACAGTGAGATCATAACCTTAGCCGAAGTTGGACGCTCAACCAACTGAGCCACCCAGGCACCCCCCCACCCCAAATAAACATTTATAGTAAGACAAATCTTACTCTCATCTTCCTATAGTAAATATCCATGGTGTGTCTGCAACTCTTTAAAGAAAAAAAAAGACAGTAATGAGCATGTATTAAATGAATGACATGTCGTGACACATGCACTTAGATTATGAAGGAAATAGGCCAACAAATATATATTCCATGAAATACAGTTAAAATTCTAAGTGTTTTGGTAGGAATGATATCTAGTCATTTGATATGTTTCATTTTTTACTTGTTTTAGTCAAACTAGAGTTGGAACAACTCTCCAAATAAACACCTAATAAGATTTGGGGAGCCAGCTGAACATATGTAAATTTTCTTAACTATCCTTTTTGAAATATCAGAAGAATACAATTTGGTAGATCAGAATAGGAACTCTAACAATAGTTCATTTATTAGTCTGGGCTTATTTTTTCTATAAGGTGAGAAAAAGTTTCCCAAAAGAAGTACATTTTCCATTTAAAAACAGTCTCTTTAAGCCTAAATGTCCATCAACTGATGAATGGATAAAGAAATTGTGGTTTATATACACAATGGAATACTACGTGGCAATGAGATAGAATGAAATATGGCCCTTTGTAGCAACGTGAATGGAACTGGAGAGTGTTATGCTAAGTGAAATAAGTCATACAGAGAAAGACAGATACCATATGGTTTCACTCTTATGTGGATCCTGAGAAACTTAACAGAAGACCATGGGGGAGGGGAAGGAAAAAAATAAAAGAGGTTAGAGAGGGAGGGAGCCAAACCTAAGAGACTCTTAAAAACTGAGAACAAACTGAGGGTTGATGGGGGGTGGGAGGGAGGGGAGGGTGGGCAATGGGTACTGAGGAGCACACCTGTTGGGATGAGCACTGGGTGTTATAGGGAAATCAATTTGACAATAAATTTCATATTTAAAAAAAATAAAAATAAACCTAATACAGAGAAAAACAAAAACAGTCTCTTTAAATGTTAAAATGAAATTAGGTTTCTGGACAGGCTGAGGTAACTAGTACTGTATTTGCATTCCAATCATACAACTACTACAAAAATAGATACACTAAATGAACAAACTAACTGTTTTATACATTGGTCAACAAGAGGCCCAGGACTTTTTTTCTCTGAGAGAAGGGAAACAAATATGGTTTCCCTTCTTGTAGAGAGAGAACCCAAGCTGAGCATGATGCTGTCACTGAATTGAGGAGACAGAGTTGAGAACTTGGGGAGCCCATGGAAGCTGAAATTTGTTGATAGAGTACTAGAGAGGAGGAAGCCACATCAGGAAAGAACTCTTGATAGGGAATTCCTTGGGTCTTTAGGTGCTAAACTACAGATGGGTGGCTTGAGACTCCACAAAACTAGGCAAAGGGATAGTTTCTGGAGCTCATCAAGACAAGGAGATACATGAATTCTGATGAGAGAGAATCCAGAGATTGAGAGAATGCAAGGTTTGTTTAATTTTCAAAAAATAATCACTGTGACTTCTTATATTAACAGAATAAAGGAGAAAAATTATGATTATATCATTAGATACAGGACAAACATTTCATCAGAATTCAACATCCATTCATAAGAAACTTCCTCAACCTGATGAAGAGCATCTATAGAGAACATAGCTAATATCCTACTTAATGATTATAGGTAAGATGTTTTTCTTCTAAGACCAGAAATAAGACAAAATACTTTCTGATCACTTCTATTCAACATTGTACTAGAAGTCCTAAAAAAAAAAAAAAAAGACAATGGGTTAAGAAAAGGAAATAAGATCTATACAAATTGGTAAGGAACAAGCGAATTTGCAGTTATTTACATAGAATATCACAAGAAAACTGAGAGCTATAAGAGCTAATGAGTAAATTTGGCTGTTTATAAAAAGCAAAAATAATCAGAAAATAATTTATAAAAATGCCAATTATAATAGTGTCAGAAAAGTAAAAAAAGAAATTAGGAACTTATTTAACAAAATATATGAAGAATAAAACACTGGAAATTATAAAACATTGATGAGACTAAAGACCTAAATATATTAAGAGATATCCTATGTTTATGAATTGAAAATTTCAATATTAAAATGTCAAATATCCCCAAATTGATCTATACATCTAATGCATTCTTTTTTTTTTTAATGTTTGTTTGTTTTGGAGAGAGAGAGAGAGAGAGAGACAGAGACAGAGACAGAGTGCAAGCAGGGTAGGGGCAGAGAGAGAGAGAGGGAAACACAGAATCTGAAGCGCTCTCCGGGCTCTGAGTTCTGAGCTGTCAGCACAGAGTCAGTGTGGGGCTTGAACTCACAAGCTGTTAGATCATGACCTGAGCCAAAGTAGGACACTTAACTGACTGAGCCACCCAGGTGCCCCTGCTTAATTCCTTTTTTATAAACACAGCAAGGCAATTCAATGTGGGGGACGGGGGTGGGTGGGGGGAGAGATAGTCTTTTCATCAGATAGTGCTAAAACAATTAGCTCTCTTTTTCTTTTCTAATTTTTCTAATGTTTATTTATTCTTGAGAGAGAGAGAGACAGAGACAGAGACAGAGCACAAGTTGGGGACGGGCAGAGAGAGAGGGAGACAAAGAATCCGAAGCAGGCTCCAGGCTCGAGGCTCCGAGCTGTCATCACAGAGCCCCACATGGGGATCCAACCCACAAACCGTGAGAACCAACTGAGCTACCTAGGCGCCCTGAAACAATTAGCAATCTTTAAGAAAAAGTAATTCTTGACTCTTAGCACACACACAAAATCTTGAGATGGTTCATAGACCTACATATAAAATTAAATCTATAAAATATATTGAAAAATAATATAAGAAAAAATCTTCATGGCCTTGGAGTACACACACAGATTTCTTAGAGATGATAAAAGGAAAAGCAAAGTTCTAGAAAGATGAAATTGATGAATTGAACTTAATCAAATAAAGTACCCCTGTTCTTTAAGGACAATTTTATAAAAATGAAAAGCCAATTCTCAGACTTAGATCGAATATTCAACAGCATATATCTGAGAAAGAACTTATATCCAGGGTATTTTGAGACCTTCTATAACTAAGTCTCAATTTAAAAACCCAATTACAAATGTGCAAAATATTTGGGAAAACAAAAAACACTTCTCAAAGACAATATACAACTAGCCAATAAGCAAATTAGGCTACCCTCAATATAATCAGTCATTAGGGAAATGCAAATTAAAACTACAACTAGATACAAACCCATTATAATAACTAAATTTAAGTAATGGACAACACTAAGTTTCGGCAAGGATGTAGATGGGTCAGTTAAATCTTTCATACATCACCGGTTTGAATGTGACATGCTGTTATTCTGTAAAGCTTGTTATTTTGTAAAGTTAAATATACATTTCCAGTATGATCCAGCAATATCATGCCTTGGTATTTACCCAAGAGAAATGAAAGCATATACTGTCAGATATACTTCTATATGAATATTCAAAGCAGCTTTATTCATAATAGCCTCAAATTGGTAACCACCAAAACACTCATCGATAGGTGATTAAATAAACAGATAACAGTACCTTGATACAAGAGAATACTACTCAGAAAGAAGTAACCTATTGATACATGTAACAGTCAGAATAAATCTGAAATTATCAAGCAAGCAAACTAATATATAGTGACAGAAAACAGATTATTGCCTGAAGCTGTTTGACCGCAAAGGAACACAAGGGGATTTGGGAGATAATGGAAATATTTATGTCTTGATAACAGTGATGGTTACTTGAGGGTATACTTTTATCAAAACTCATCAAAGTTTATACTAAAAATAGATTTTATATGAATTATAACTCAAGTTGATTTTAAAGGTTAAGAGAAAAAGAATTCAACTCCACCTAAAATTTTCAGTTGGACATTTTAAACCACAACTTAATTCTCCTGGAGCATCCATTAAAACCAGAATGGGATCATGGTTTTTACCACGAACAGTTATGACTGGAGTTTAGCATAAATGGTATGTCAAAAATCATAAACTTCAGACACTAGCAAAATGCAACTTACTTTGGCTGCATAAGCAATTCACGATTTTGTCTCTTGTTTGTTTAAAAGCAGTACTTTTTTTGCGGGAGGGCACAATAAGGGGAGAGGCAGAGAGAGAGACAGAGGATCTGAAGCAGCCACCGCACTGACAGCAGCAAGCGCAATCCGGGGCTTGAACTCACGAACGGTGAGATCATGACCTGAGCCAAAGTTGGGCGCTCAGCTGACGGAGCCGCCTAAGTCCCCCTAGTATCGTTTAATATTTATTTTTAAGAACAAAAAGCCACAGACGAATGTTGAGTCACTATAAGTGAACAGTAAAAATAAAAAATTAATTAATTAAAGAATATCCAACTGGTATAACTGTTAGGTGCCAGAAGAGTCACTAGGCACTGAAAGGACAAAAATGTGACAGAACTTGATCCCATGACAAGATTATCTTGTCTTAGCAAATTACGAAATAAGCCTACTTATATGAATGGAGAAAATGATATTCCAAATAAAAATGAAAATAATAGACACTTAGGATAAAGATGTGAGGTGAATTTTGTCTTCAGTTGAACAAATTATAAAAAAATTAATATACATTATAAATTATTAGCTATGTAGAACTTTTTTTTAATGTTTACTTATTTTTGAGAGAGAGAGAGAGACAGAGACAGAGCATGAGCAGGGGAGGGGCAGAGAGAGAGGGAGACACACAATCTAAAGCAGGCTCCAGGCTCTGAGCTGTCAGCACAGAAGCCGAATAGGGGCTCATTTTTTCCAGGTTTGAGCCCCTATTCCAGGGGCTCTCTCTCTCTCTCTCTCTCTCTCTCTCAAAATAAACATAAAAAAAGACACCAAATAGCCAAAGCATACTTGAAAAAGGAAATCAAAGCTGGAGGCATCACATCGCTGGATTTCAATATTACAAAGCTGTAGTGATAAAACAATATGCTACTGACGTAAAAATAGACATATATAAATGGCAAAGAATGGAAAAATCCAGAAATGAACCCACAACTGTATAGTCTGTTAATCTTCAACAAAGCAGGAAAGAATGTGCAGTGGGAAAAAGTCTTCAACAAATGGTGTTGGGAAAACTGGACAGCAACATGCAAATGAGTGAAATTGGACTTTTTTATACCATATGCAAACATAAACTCAAAATGGATGAAAGACCTAAATGTAAGACATGAAACCATTAAAATCCTTGAAAAAAAACAGGCAGCAATATCTTTGACATTGGCCATAGCAGCTTCTTGCTAGATACATCTCCTGAGGCAAGGGAAACAAAAGGAAAAATAAATTATGGGGACTTCATCAAAATAAAAAGTTTCTGCACGGAGAAGGAAAGAATCAACAAAACTAAGAGGCAACCTATGGAATGGGAGAAGAACTTGCAAATGACATATCTGATATAGGGTTAGTATCCAAAATATATAAAGAACTTATCAAACTCAACACCAAAAAAACAAATAATCCAATTAAAAAATGGGCAGAAGACATGAATAGACATTTTCCAAAGAAGACATCTACATGGCTAACAGACACATAGAAAGATGCTCAACATCACTTATTATCAGAGAAATACAAATCAAAACTACAATGAGATATCACCTCACACCTGTAAGAATGACTAAAATCAACAACACAGGAAACAACTTATTGAAAATATAGACCAGAGTGCATGACAACCATAGTCTATGGTAATTGACATCAATATTTCTTAGAGTACCTGATAACTTCTAAATTTTTATTTTAAATAGAAAATGACACGGTCAGAAGTGGGTTTTATTTTTTAAAAGAATTTATTTTTAGAACAGTTTTATGTTTCCAGGGAAAAAATGAAGATAATACAAATGGTTCCTATCTACTCCATACCCAGGTAATTTCAATTATTATTGATATCTTACATTAGCATAGTACATATATTTTAATTAATGAGCCAACATTGATACATTATTAACAAAATTCATTTTTTATTCAGATGTCTTTTTTTTTTTTTTTTTTTTTACCTAATGCCCTTTTTCTGTTCCAGGACACTCATTCAGGAATGCACAATATATTTAATTTTCATGTTTCCTTGGACTACTTTAGGCTGTAATATTTTGCACAAATTTTCCTTTTTTTTCAGGATTTTGACAGTTTGGAGGCTTATTGGTCAGAATTTTATAGGATGACCCTCTATTGGAATTTTCTAATATTATTCTCATTATTAGGCTGAGTTTTGGGAATGTAGGGAGAAGGATCACAGAAGCGAAGTGTCACTTTTACCACATTATATCAAGAGAATATTCTATCAACATGATTTATAACTACTGATGTTGACCTTGATCAACTGGATGATGTAAGATTTGCCAGGTTTCTTTGCTTTAAAGTTACTCATTACCATTTCCCATACTATACTCTTGGACGGACATCACTAAGCATTACCCACACTTAAGAAGTGAGAAGTTAGTATCCCTTTCCCTTACGATGGAGTATCTATGTAAATTATTTGTAATTCTTTTGCACTGAAGATTTGTCTCTTCACTTATTAAATTTTTTAATCATTTATTTATATCAGTATAGAACACTATTGACAAAGAGTTTTCCCGTCTTTATGTAGGTCCTAAATTAGATTATTTTCTTTTTCCCTCAAGAGCTTGTTTTAGTTTGTTTATTTAAAGTATTGAAAAGAATTTTTTTCCCGGAGAAATTCTGCTATCAATGAATTCCATCAGTTTTGGTTCATCTGAGAAAGCATTTCTTCTTTACTTTTGATGGAAGATCTTTTTAGATACAGAATAATAGGTAAGCATTTTTAAAATTCTTTTCAATACTTTAAATATTTTATTGAAGCATCTTCTTCCTGGTATGGTTTCTGACCATAAGTCCTATGTAATCCTGATTTTTGTTCCTCTAGAGGTAGCATGATTTTTTTCCTCTCTTACTTCTTTCAAGATGTTCTTTATATCTTTGAGTTTTGCAGTTTGAATATGATATACCTAGGAGTAGGTCGGGGTTTTTTGTTTGTTTAATTGGTTGGTTAGTCGTTAGTTGGTTTTGTTTTGGTTTTTATGTTTTCTGCTTGGTATTCTTTAAGATTCCTGGCTCTATCATTTTATGTCTGTGATTATTTTTGAAAAGTTCTTGACCATTAATATTTCAGGTATTTCTTAGCTCTGTTCTTTTTTTCTGCTTCTGGTATTGTCATTACACATATTGAAATTTTCTCACAGTTCCTGGATATTCTGTTCTCTTTACATTTGAAAATAACCATAATAATAGAAGAATTTTGAAAAATATCTCCAAAATTTAAAAGCCGTCATAAGTAATTCAGTGCATCAGTAAGAAAATATAAAACGATATATCAAAATATGTTGTAGGATGCATCACCATGATGACAATGGGGATAAAGTAACAAAAACAACAACAATAATGAGTCTGTTATTAAGATTGACTGCAAAGACATATGTCTACAAAAGATAATGACACCTTTTTTGAGATAAAATATGATGTTAAGTTTCCACTTTCATGTATTTTAGGAAACTCTAAGCATCCTGGACTTCAAAACACCTCCAAAACATTTTGTACTCAGTTTCTCTTGCTCCAGAATGCAGTCTTCACTACATTTTACCTGGAAAAAAGAAAACAAAAAGCATTTCCTTCCTTGTAGTGGAAATTACCACTTCTAGCCCACCAAAGGAACAGCCTACAGAACTTGTAGAGCAAGAAAGCACCTTCCACACAGTAAGATGCATGAATACCAGAAGGTAATTATTAAGCCCATCAAGAGACAATAGCCTACAATAAGCAGCGAAGTCTCTGAGAAGCTGAACTCTCAAGTAAAGAAGTATTTATATTAAACCACATGATTTCTAGAATTTCTTGCAGGAGATTGAATTAATTTATTGACCAAAAAAATAATTCAGAAAATCTTTAACACTATTAAAAAGGCAATATTTTGAAGCAAATTAATTTTTGTAATTATCTAAATACAGTTCTAAGAAAACTGTCAGCAATATAAAACCTTTACAACTAATTCAATGGAATTTTTTCCGTATCTGTAATTTAATCTAATGAACAAAAACCTTCCTATTATCCATGCTTAATCATTCATGCATCTGAATATGAAAAATCCATTTTGATATTTTAATGGTACAATCAAATGTATGCAGCATGCAAAGCAGATTGGGTTGAACCATTTTATTGCATACAGGTGTTTTGGAACCAATTTGGAGGTATTTCTTTTTGTAGTACCTAGTGATATAATTTTATAGTTTATTGCTGAACATTCCATTAAATCATAAAATAATTCAATTAAATCATCAAAGAATATATTGTGATAATTTAAATTATGTTTTAACAGTCTCATTAATATAATTAGTCTTAGATAACAAACATGATTGGGCCCTAGTAAGATATGAGATTTAATTGGTTCATTTCCATAATTGGAGCTATCTGATTCAACATTTTTCCCTTTTAAAACATAGTTGTTTCATTTTCATAGAATAAGCCTTCTGAATTAGATATGAGAAGTAGAATTATGGTGAAACTTAAGCATTGGTTTCCATTTATCCCTGAGATCAAACCCAATGGGCCCACTCCTTAATTTTAATAACTGATCCAAGCATGTAATACACATTTTGCCTATGGCACTCCTAGACAATTCAGCTCTGTCTATATTTGAGGTTTTAGTCATTAAGAAAAAAAAAAAGATATTCCTCCTCATGTGGATATTAAATTAATAAAATCAAGCCATAGCTTTCTACAATTGATGTTTTGAATTTAATTTCTAAATGCAATATTGGTTCTGCTTGCTCTGGCAATTTAGGATTTATGCGTGTAGCTTTCTGATTGCTGAAGTTAAGACAAAACCCATATTAAAAGCTGCCTGGCCAGATTCAACATCACTGAAGTTTGTAGCCATGTTCACTGAAATGAAATGTGGAACCAATTCACTAAGAATTAGGAAGAGATTCAGAAAGTGGCTTAATGAGACTACTTCATCTATAAACTTTCAAAGAGACCTGTAGGAAGTGAGTTAAGATGTATGAGAGCATCACATTACAAAAGTATGACTCAGGAACCCCAGCAATAAACTTGTGCTAAGAAATATGTGGTTACCTATATATAGCAAAGTGGTAAGTTTGGCACCAAAAACTGCATATGCCCTTCCTATTTTCTTCTTCTTTTTAATGTTTATTTATTTTTGAGAGAGACAGAGTGTGAATGGAAGAAGCAGAGAGAGAGGGAGGCACAGAATCCAAAGCAGGGCCCAGGCCCTGAGCTGTCAGTACAGAGGCCTACACCGGGCTTGAACTCATAAACCACGAGATCATGACCTGAGCCAAAGTCCGACGCTTAACGGACTGAGCCACCCAGGTGCCCCTGTCCTTCTTATTTTCTAAGTGAAGTTACAACGTTTTCTTACATACTACTTCTGGGAACCAAGTTAAAATATCAGAGAGTTTCCTTCTTAACACTGTTCTAATATGCCTTGCAGAAACTTGCAGAGACCTACTTTTGACTAGACCAGGTTCCCTGGTTACAGTGTTCTCCTTCCCTGTATGTCATTATATTCATAACACTTTGCTTTTAACACTGGTTTTGTTTCCTTTACCCTTACATTTTAAATACGGCGTGAGTAGGTACAGTGTCTGTTCAAGTCATCATGTATGCTCAGCTCACAACACATTGCTATATTCATAACAGATATTTAAAACCATTTATTGGGTTATATAATGAAGAGAGGTTTGCGTTAGCAGTTAGAAAATTAGTACGTTCTTCTTCAAGAACTCTAAGTTAAGGAAATAATTAGATGGTATTAATGAATCCTGTTGTGACCCTTTAAAATGTGTGCAATTTGAATAATTTTAAAGAATAAAAACAAGAAAATCATTGTTAAAATGCCTCACTTTCATAAAATACCGGAACAATAAAGATTTACTGACTTTCAAGCTCCCTTCTTTGGCCAGATCTTTGAAAATAAACGCATGAGTATAAGTGAGCGAATTAACACACTAATCATCTCCTCCAGTAGGGTTACATAGGACTTATTTCTGCCTGCAAGTGAAACCAGTATGTCTTAAAAACCTACGGCTAACGTTTTCTCTGATCCCGTGTCAAATGGTGGTTCAGATCCCTAGTGTCTATTATGCCAATCAGCCTATATGTACATGGGTTTCAGCTCTGGAGTGTGCCGCACTGAATACTCTACCAGCTGACTAGGCTTTGTGTAAACCTTTATTATCTCTACCCTGTCTTGCTTCTCTTCCTGCTCTTCATTTATGATCGGATATGTTCCCTGCAGCGGCAGGGGAACAAAGCACTGCTTCAGTGGGCCTTTTCCACGTCTGGTTTCTGTTTTCTGCTTTCATCATTTCCAGCTGTTTCCTAATATTTTTCCTGTATGTATGAAAAAAGAGCAAACCCTGAGAGGTATACAAAATAATTCAAGGGATGTTCCTCTGAATTTAAAAACCTAGATGTTTAAGGAAACCCTTCTTGAGGGAAGTGTGTTAAGTAGTCTTCCATGTGTACAGGTTTATATTTATAGCTTCAGATAACGGTAAATGCAACTGAGCCTTTTGCTCAACAAAGTGAGACCAAAATTTTAAATTCTCCACATTTGGGGGTGCCTGAGTGGCTCAGTCAGTTGAGCGACGTCTTGGGCTCAAGTCAGGATCTCACAGTTTGTGAGTTTGAGCCCCGCGTGGGGCTCCGTAGTAACAGCTCAGGGCCTGGAGCCTGCTTACTATTCTGTGTCTCCCTCTCACTCCCGCTCACACTCTCTCTCTCTCAAAAATAAAGAAAACATTAAAAAAATAAAAAAAAAATAAATTCTGCACATTTGACTTGTATGTACAATAAATTAAATTTTGGTACAAACAGATTATTTAAGAGTATGTTAAAAAAAAAGAGTATGTTAACTTGTAGACAATAAGCTAATAGCTCATTTAATGATCAGAAATCTATTTCTGAATAATTAAAGGGGATACTAAGTTATTTATATGATTAATGGTTAATAAGATTATTTGAAGTTTTAACACTATATAAAATTAATATTATTGCTTATAAGGTCCTGAATTAATTTCCTTTTATATTTGAGAAGATTTTATCTCTCGATTTTCTAATGGACTGGGGGATTTGTAAATGAGTCAAATTCAGCATTTGATCCCTAGAAGTCCTACTGTTATCAAAATGTATGCACATATCTTGCAATTTTAATTTTGAAATATGTGCAGTATTGATGTATAATAACAAATACTCATATAGCATGTATTAGGTGCTTACTATTATTAGTAGTTTACTCATATTAACTCCTTTTGCTTTCATAATAATCATATATAATTTGTACAATTCTTTTTTTTAATTTATTGTTTAATTTACATCCAAGTTACTTAGCATATAGTGCAGCAATGGTTTCAGGAGTAGATTCCTTCATGCCCCTTACCTATTTTAGCCCACCCACCCCCCACAAGCCCTCCAGCAGACCTCTGTTTGTTCTCCATATTTCAGAGTCTCTTATATTTTGTCCTCCTCCCTGCTTTTATATTCTTTTTGCTTTTCCTCCCTTATGTTCATCTGTTTAGTATCTTAAATTCCTCATATGAGTGGAGTCATATGATACTTCTCTTTCCCTGACTGACTAATTTCACTTAGCATAATACCCTCCAGTTCCATTCACATAGTTACAAATGGCAAGATTTCATTCTTTTTGATTGCTGAGTGATACTCCATTGTATATAAACCACATTTTCTTTATCCATTCATCCATCGATGGACATTTGGGCCCTTACCATACTTTGGCTTTTGTTGATAGCACTACTATAAACATTGGGGTGCATGTGCTCCTTTGAAACGGCACACCTTATCCCTTGAGTAAATACCTACTAGTGCAATTGCTGGGTCATAAGGTAATTCTATTTTTCATTTTTTGAGGAACTTCCATACTGTTTTCCAGAGTGGCTGCATCAGTTTGCATTCCCACCGACAATGCAAAAGAGATCCTCTTTCTCTGCATTCTTGCCAGGCATCTGTTGTTGCCTGAGTTGTTAATGTTAGCCTGAGTTGTTAATGTCAGTTAGTTCTGACAGGTGTGAGGTGGTATCTAATTGTGGTTTTGATTTGTATTACTCTGATGATGAGTGATGTTGAGCATTTTTTTATGTGTCTGTTCACCATCTGGATGTCTTCTTTGGAGAAGTGTCTACTCATGTCTTTTGCCCATTTCGTCACCTGATTATTTGTTTTTTAGGTGTTGATTTTGATAAGTTCTTTATAGATTTTAGATACTAACCCTTTATCTGATGTCATTTGCATATATCTTCTCTCATTCCGTCGGTTGCCTTTCAGTTTTGTTCATTGTTTCCTTACCTGTGCAGAAGCTTTTTATTTTGTTGAGGTCCCAATAATTCATTTTTGCTTTTGTTTCCCTTGCCTCTGGAGACACGTTGAGCAAGAAGTTGCTGTGGCCGAGGTCAAAGAGGTTTTTGACTGCTTTCTCCTCTAGGATTTTTATGACTTCCATTTTGGTCTTGCATTTAGGTCTTGCATCCATTTTGAGTTTATTTTTGTGTATGGTAGAAGAAGTGGACCAGGTTCATTTTTCTGCGTGTCGCTGTCCAGTTTTCCCAGCACCATTTGCTAAAGAGATTGTCTTTATTCCATTGGATATTTTTTCCTGCTTTGTCAAAGATTAGTTGGCCATATGTTTGTGGGTCCATTTCTGGGTTCTCTATTCTGTTCCATTGATCTGAGTATCTGTTTTTGTGCCAGTACCATACTGTCTTGATGATTACAGCTTTTTTTTTTTTTTTTTTTTTTTTTCAACGTTTCTTATTTATTTTTGGGACAGAGAGAGACAGAGCATGAACGGGGGAGGGGCAGAGAGAGAGGGAGACACAGAATCGGAAACAGGCTCCAGGCTCCGAGCCATCAGCCCAGAGCCTGACGCGGGGCTCGAACTCACGGACCGCGAGATCGTGACCTGGCTGAAGTCGGACGCTTAACCGACTGCGCCACCCAGGCGCCCCGATGATTACAGCTTTGTAATGTGTCTTGAAGTCCAGGAGTGTGATGCCTCCATCTTTGGTTTTGTTTTTCAAGATTGTTTTGGCTATTCGGGGTATTTCCTGGTTCTGTACAAATGTTAGGATTGCTTGTTCTAGCTCTGTGAAGAATGCTGGTGTTATTTTGATAGGGATTACATTGAATATGTAGATTGCTTTGGGTAGTATTGACATTTTAACAATATTTGTTCTTCCAATCCATGAGCATGGAATCTTTTTCCATTTTTTTGTGCCTTCTTCAATTTTTTTCATAAGCTTTCTATAGTTTTCAGTGTCATTTTTTCACATCTTTGATTATGTTTCTTCGTAGGTATTTTACAGGTTTTTGTGCAACTGTAAATGGGATCGATTCCTTGATTTATCTTTCTGTCAATTCATTATTGGTGTATAGGAATGCAACCAATTTCTGTTCATTGATTTTATATCCTGCGACTTTGCTGAATCCATGAATCAATTCTAGCAGGTTTTTGGTGGAATCTTTTGAGTTTTCCATATACAGTATCATGTCATCTGTGAAGAGGGAAAGTTTGACTTCCTCCTGACCAATATGGATGGCTTTTATTCCTTTGTGTTGTCTGATTGCTCAGGCTAAGACCTCAAATACTATGGCAAATAACAGTGGTGAGAGTGGATATACCTGTTGTGTTCCTGACATTAGGGGTAAAGCTCTAAGTTTCTCCCCAGTGTGGATGATATTAGCAGTGGGTCTTTCATATATGGCTTTTATGATCTTGAGGTATGATCCTTCTATCCCTACTTTCTTGAGGGTTTTTATCAAGAAAAGATGCTGTATTTTGTCAAATATTTTCTCTGCATCTATTGAGAGGATCATGTGGTTCTTGTCCTTTCTTTTATTGATGTGATGAATCACATTGATTGTTTTGCGGATATTGAACCAGCCCTGCATCCCAGGTATAAATCTCACTTGGTCGTGGTGAATAATTTTTTTAATGTATCATTGGATCCGGTTGGGTAGTATCTTGTTGCGGATTTTGCATCCATGTTCATCAATGAAATTGGTCTCTAGTTCTCCTTTTAGTGGGGTCTTTGGTTTTGGAATCAAGATAATGCTGGCTTCAAAACATGAGTTTTGGAGTTTTCCTTCCATTTCCATGTCTATTTTTTGGAAGAGCTTCAAAAGAATAGGTGCTAACTCTTCTTTAAATGTTTGGTAGAATTCCCCTGGAAAGCCATCTGGCCCTGGACTCTTGTTTTTGGGGAGATTTTTGATTACTAATTTGACTTCTTTACTGGTTATGGGCCTGTTCAAATTTTCTCTTAATTCCTGTTTCATTTTTGATAGTTTATATGTTTTTAGGAATTTGTCCATTTCTTCCAGATTGCCCATTTTATTGGCATATAATTGCTCATAATATTCTCTTATTATTATTTGTATTTCTGCTATGTTGGTTGTGATCTCTCCTCTTTCATTCTTGATTTTATTTATTTGGGTCCTTTCCTTTTTCTTTTTGATCAAACTGGCTAGTGGTTTATCAATTTTGTTAATTCTTTCCAAGAACCAACTCCTGGTTTCATTGATCTGTTCTATTTTTTTGTTTGTTTGTTTGTTTGTTTGTTTTGGTAGCATTGATTTCTGCTCTAATCTTTATTATTTAATATCTTCTGCTGGTTTGGGGTTTTATTTGCTGTTCTTTTTCCAGCTCTTTGAGGTATAAGTGAGGTTGTGTATCTGAGGCCTTTCTTCCTTCTTTAGGAAGGCCTGGATTGCTATATACTTCCTTCTTATGACCGTCTTTGCTGCATCCCAGAGGTTTTGGGTGGTGGTGTTATCATTTTCATTGGCTTCCATATACTTTTTCATTTCCTCTTTAACTTCTTGGTTAGCTCATTCATTCTTTATTAGTATGTTCTTTAGTCTCCAAGTATTTGTTATCTTTCTGCATTTTTTCTTGTGGTTGATTTTGAGTTTCATAGTGTTGTGGTCTGAAAATATGCACAGTATGATCTCGATCTTTTTGTACTTGTTGAAGGCTGATTTGTGTCCCAATATGTGATCTATTCTGGAGAATGTTCCATGTGCACTGGAGAAGAATGTGTATTCTGCTGCTTTAGGATTCAGTGTTCTGAATATATCTGTTACGTCCATCTGGTCCAGTGTGTCATTCAAAGCCATTGTTTTCTTGTTGATTTTCTGATTAGCTGACCTGTACATTGCTATAAGTGGGGTGTTGAAGTCCCCTACTATTATGGTATTTTTATCAATGAGTTTATGTTTGTGATTAATTGATTTATATATTTGGGTCTCTCACGTTTGGAGCATAAATGTTTACAATTGTTAGGTCTTCTTGGCAGATAGACCCCTTAATTATAATACAATGCCCCTCTCATCTCTTGTTACAGTCTTTATTTTAAAATCTAGATTGTCTAATATAAGTATGGCTTCTGGCTTTCTTTTGGCGGCCATCAGCATGATAGATGGTTCTCCATCCCTTTACTTTCAATCTGAAGATGTCTTTAGGTCTAAAATGGGTCTCTTATAAACAGAAAATAGATGGATCTGTTTTTTATTTTCCATCTGTTACCCTGTGTCTTTTGATTGGAGCATTTAGACCATTAATGTTTAGAGTGAGTACTGAAAGATATGAATTTATTGCCATTATGTTGCCTGTAGGGTTACAATTTCTAGTAGTGTTCTCTGGTCCTATCTAGTCTTTGTTGCTTTTGGTCTTTTGGTTTCTTTCTTTTTTTTTTTTTTCATCCCTTCTCCCCTCAGAGAGTCACCCTTAAAATTTCTTGCAGAGCTGGTTTAATGGTCATGAGCTCCTTTACTTTTTATTTGTCTGGGAAACTTTTTATCTCTCCTTCTATTTTGAATGACAGCCTTGCTGGATAAAGAATTCTTAGCTGCATATTTTTTTCTGATCCAGCACACTGAATATATCCTGCCACTCCTTTCTGGTCTGCCAAGTTTCTGTGTGGATAGGTCTGCTGCGAACCTGGTCTGTCTTCCCTTGTAGGTTAAGGACTTTTTTTTTTCTTGCTGCTTTTTTTCTTTCTTTCCTTGCCTGAGAATTTTATGAATTTAACTATGATATGCCTTGTTGTTGGTCAGTTTTTGTTGAATCTAATGGGAGTTCTCTGTGCTTCATGGATTTTGATGTCTGTGTCTTTCCACAGGTTAGGAAAGTTTTCCTCTATGATTTGCTCACATGAATTTTCTACCCCTCTCTCTCTCTTCAACTTCTGGGATCCCTATGATTCTGATGTTATTCCTTTACAATGAGTCACTGAGTACTCTAATTTTTATTTCATGCTCTTTTACCTTAGTCTCCCTCTTGTTTTCTGCTTCATTATTCTCTGTAAGTTTGTTCTCAATATCACTGATTTGCTGCTCTGCCTCATCCATCCTTGCCAGCATGGCATCTATTCAAGATTGCAGTTCAGTTTTAGCATTTTTTATTTCATCCTGACTAGCTTTTATTTGTTTTATCTCCACAGGAAGGGATTCTAATCTACTTTCAACCCCAGTGATTCTAAATTCTGGTTCAGACATGTTGCTTGTATCTGTGTTAAGTCCCTGGCTGTCATTTTTCCTGTTCTTTCTTTTGGGGAGAATTCCTTCATTTTGTCATTTTGAAGGAAGAAAAGTAATAACTAAAAACAAAAAAAATTAAAATTAAAAAATTAAAAACAACACAAAAAAAGCAGATAAAAGATGTTAGGTCCTAGATGTGTTTTGGTCTCGTTGTTGAAAGAAATTTGATAGATTAGAGAAAAAAAGAAGGAAAGATAAGAAAAGAAAAAAGAAAAAAAGGAAAACGTTTGAAAATCTGAAAAAATGAACACAATAAAATAGAATGAAATGAAATGGTGAAAATAAAATAGAATTAAAAAAAAATTACAAAGAGGGGCGCCTGGGTGGCTCAGTCGGTTAAGCGGCCGACTTTGGCTCAGGTCATGATCTCACGGTCCGTGGGTTTGAGCCCCGCGTTGGGCTCTGTGCTGAAAGCTCAGAGCCTGGAGCCTGTTTCAGATTCTGTGTCTCCCTCTCTCTGACCCTCCCCCATTCATGCTCTGTCTCTCTGTCTCAAAAATAAATAAATGTCAAAAAAAAATTAAAAAAAAATTACAAAGAAGTAAAAAGTATAGTAGAAGAAATTAAAGAAAAAAAATTTAATAAAAATGGAAAATAAAAATGAATTTTTCTCTTTCTGTATTCAAGAATAAGAAAAGGAAAAGGAAAAAAAAAATGAATAAAAGGACCACCAAACAGAATGAAATACAATTGAAATTACATCTGGTTGCCTGTAGACGTCAAGATATGGAGCACTTTACAGTCCTTAAACTAAGCAGATGGAGAGACTTGTGTTAGTCAAGAGTGCTATTGGCCCAGTTGGGCAGGGTTTAGTGTAATGGCTCCATTCTCCACTAGATGGCGCTGCTTAGCTTACTGGGATGGATTGTTGTGGTGCATGTAGGCATGTATGTGCATGCATAGGAGGGGTGAAAATGGTGTCATCCAGCTACCTAGTCTCTAGAAGGAACTCTATTTTCTCCCAAACTGTCAATCAAGCACCCTTCTTTTGTCTCTGGCTTCCATCCACTCCCCACTTCTACATGCTCTGTGACCAAGGCATCAGACTACCAGGTGGCACCTCCCACCTGAGCTTTATCTCAGATGCAGCTGTGTTTCCCAACCTCTCACTTGAGGGACTGTGGCTTTGACCCACTCAGACCCTCTGGGGGAGAGTCTTGCTGAGCAATGGCCAGGTGCTGGGTGGCCCCCAGGAATGTTCACAAGACTGTGCTCCTGCAGATGCCCACAGACTGTGGCTAGATGCCAACCCGCCCCAGAAAAAGTTTGCAGGATCTTGTTGCTGCAGCGTTTCATGGTTTATGGAAAATTACAACACACATCTGGCACCAGGCTTCCCCCTTAACATCCCTGTTCCAACACCAGCCAATGTGGTTGTTCTCCAGGGTCTGCTGGGACCTTTGGGGAGGTCCTGTGGGGAGACCACACAGCCTCTATCAAATGTCCTACCAGCAGAGAAACTACCACTCCTCATGTGGCCTGTGGACCCCTCAGACCTCGCTCTCTACTCCTGGGGATTCACCCTTCCCACCAAAGCACTGTTAGGTATCCAGCTATGGAGTTTCATACTCTGTGCTCCCCCTGTTTATAGAGTCTTAATGGAATTTAAACCCTCTCCTTTCTCCTTTCTCCATTTTTTGTTGAGTCCCTGTGGCTGTTTCCACTTTTCTACTTTCTCTCCAGCTGCTTTTGGTTGGGGGGTTGCTTTTCCCATATTCTACTCCCATCTCTGTCCTCTCTCCATAAGCCAAAACAGCTCCCTGCCCTCTGCAGCTTCTCCCTCCTCCAGTTCACTTCTCTGCACTGTGTACCTGCCAAGTTCTGTGGTTCAGGTTGTGCAGATTGTTGTGTTAATCCTCAAATCGGTTTTCTAGGTGTGCAAGATGGTTTAGTGTTGATCTGGCTGCATTCAGGGATGGGAGATGCAAAAAAACTTCCATGCTGTTCTGCCATCTTGGTTCCTCCCTCCTAATATGTACAATTCGTATATCATTTATAGATGAGAAAACTGGGATATAGAGAAGTTATATAATTTGAAGCCATTCCACTAGCAAGAGTTGAGCCAAGATTCAAACCAAGGATTGTAGTTCAAAGCAATATGCACTTAATCACTACTCCCTAATATAGTTCTACATAAATGACATGAATCAGGAACATGAGAGTTTTTTAAGTTTATTTTGGTTTGTCTCAAAATATATTAAGCATTAAGGGGACCTTCTTTCTAAACACTGGCATCTTCTCACAAGCTAAACACTCAATCATGACAACTTTTTATTTTAAATGAAAAACATTTATTAGTATGCCTTTAAATAAAACTATTTCTATGGGCACCTGGATGGCTTAGTTGATAAAGTGCCCTACTCTTGTGATGATCATGGTTCATAGGTTCAAGCCCTGTGTCAGTCTCCACACTGATGGTGTGGAGCCTGCTTGGGATTCTCTCTTTCTTAAAAAAAAAATAAAAAAACTTTAATAAAAAAGAAAACTGTTTCTAAACCTTTAGGAAATTGTACAATACTTGTTTTCAGAGACAATACGTCTTTGCTTATAGGAAATGCTTGTCAGAAATTATTCAATGTTCACCCTTGAGTCATTTTTACCCTAAAGTATGAATTAAAATTGAGTAAATATTAAAATATTGCTTCAGTTTAGGTAAATAATTTCTTAATGTTGTACTGTACATTTTCTGAATGATGAAAGGTATATCAATAATAGGAGAAAGGATAAAAATAATTCTCAAATAACAACTACCATATATGTTTTATAGTGTTGCATAACATATGAAAATCATCAAAACCTCTCTAGTTTCCTGTGGAATCAAAGTAAATCCCCCCTCCATTGTTTAAATGGACTAGGATTTTGCCTTTATTTTCTTTTCTGGCATTTTATCAAATTATCTTAAAATTTGTTTCCTCTCTTAGATTCAAGACTTTTTCTGAAAACTAAGCTTAGTTATCAAGCTGTTGACCTCTGCTAGAAGAGTATCACAAGTATAGGATATTTGGTCTGGTAGAATTCTAGCAAAAATTCAGTTATATGCTTATGTGCTTACTTCTTGGTTGTCTAACAAAGGATCTGATAGTTACAATACATTTTTTTAAAGAATCTTAATATCTTAATATCTATGTGTTTCCTAGATGCTGTTCCTTGCTAAACTGGATGAACTTTCAGTGTTCATCTAAGCACATATGTGTAAATCTCCAGAAACTTACACTTCTTTGGCCATTTATTTTATTTCTATATCACAGCTCTTACTTATCCCCCTTTTATTTTCATCAGTTTTGACAAATTTATGCATTCATTTAACCATATCCCAAACAAGATTGAGGACATTTCCATAAACTCCAGAAATTCTTATATTTTTTGCCAGTTAAACCTCACCTATCACTTTCTCAGACAACCATCTATCTGATTTCTATCCACCATGCACTACATTCAGTGGTGTTTTGAGTTAAAAATTATCTCAATCAACAACAACCCTACTTTGTAAAGTTTGCCAATTTTGATAGTATAAATCCTACTACTATGGTGCCATGGCTAATTTTAAGCTACCAAGGTCACATCACACCATTATACAATATTATATCATTTCTACTCAGCATAGATAAGAAGTGATGAGTTTTGAGTATTTAATATATTTTACTTAATTGTAAATTTATATAATTCAAGTTATAATAGTTACTTTGCTCAACTGGCTCACAGAAATCCTGAAAATTTTACAGCTGATATGAGCTGATATCAGCCAACTCCAATACAACACTAACAAGATCTGCCTATTCTGTGAAACAAATGTCATATCAATGGAATTTTTCTGTATGTCCTCTTTTGTTCTTTTTGCACATGTAATGTGTTTGAGATTCATGCATGTTATTTCATGCATCAGTAGCTTATTGTCTTTTATTGTCAAATGATATTCCATTCTATGAATAGAAAACAATTTGTTTAGCCTTTACCACTTCATGGATATTTATACTGCTTTCAGATTTGGCTCTTACTAAAAAGCTATGAACATTTATGTGGACATATACTTTTATTTCTCTTGAGTAAAATCCTAGGCATGTGATTGCTGGGTCAGAGGTTAAGGGCTTGCTTAGCTTTGTAAGATACTGCCAAAAAATCTTCAAATAGTTTTATAATTTTACTGACCACCAGCAATGTATGAGAGTTTCAGTTGAATTGCATCCTTGCTAACACTTGGGGTT